>NC_070596.1:31999575-32009575 GCF_027409825.1 Scomber japonicus | reverse complement strand
GGAGTCAAACTCATCTTCATTCAAGAGCCACATACAGACCAACTTCATCTCATGTGGGATCATTAAAAAGATGGAGGGAAAGAAGGAAGGAAGGGAGGAAGGACAGATGAAAGGAAGGAAGAAAGGGAGGAAGGACAGATGGAAGGAAGGAAGAAAGGGAGGAAGGACAGATGGAAGGAAGGGAGGAAGGACAGATGAAAGGAAGGAAGAAAGGGAGGGAAGACAGGTGAAAGGAAGGAAGAAAGGGAGGAAGGACAGATGGAAGGAAGGAAGGAACAAAGAAAGGATAAAAGGAAGGTAGGTGATGAAGGAAGAAAGGGAGGAAGGACAGGTGAAAGGAAGGAAGAAAGGGAGGAAGGACAGATGGAAGAAAGGGAGGAAGGACAGATGAAAGGAAGGAAGAAAGGGAGGAAGGACAGATGAAAGGAAGGAAGAAAGGGAGGAAAGACAGATGAAAGGAAGGGAGGAAGGGCAGATGGAAGAAAGGGAGGAAGGACAGATGGAAGGAAGGAAGAAAGGGAGGAAGGACAGATGGAAAGAAGGATGGAAGGAAGGAACAAAGAAAGGATAAAAGGAAGGTAGGAAGGACAGATGGAAGGAAGGAAGGGAGGAAGGAAGGAAGGAAGGAAGGAACAAAGAAAGGATAAAAGGAAGGTAGGAAGGACAGAAGGAAGGAAGGAAAAGAACACAGGAAGGAAAGTGGGCCAGATTGCACCCCTCGGCGGGCCGGTTCTGGCCCACGGGCCGCGTGTTTGACCCCCCCGGAGTTAAACGTTTATTTTTATTTATTGGAGGAAACAAGATAATAATAAGACTCATTAAAACTATCAGCTACTAAAACGTTTCTCTTTACGATTTAAACAACTAAATAATAAAAAGGTTATTTTCCCTCTCCGTCACATCTGGGTAATAAAATATGGTTTTATTACATATTACATTATTATATATTATATATTACATATATTACATGTATTGATCAGGCAGTTTTAACATTAATGGTGTTAATGGAAACCAGTCGGTCCCAGTTTAAAGTCATGTTTAGTATCACTGGTGACCTTTGACCTTTTTCTTATAGAGGTGCCATATATGTTATGAATGGAGCGACACTGTGGTGATAATAATAATACTAATAATGATAATACTAATGATAATAATAATAATACAGTTTATTTATTCAGCATCAAAACCAGAGATTATAAAGTAAAGAATGAACTATGCACACGCAGAGTGAAAGTTTAAAATACATTTTCAGAAGCTATATATATATATTTTTAATTTATTATATTTTCAAAAACATTTTTGTCATTCTTTTTCTTTGTAATGTGTTATTCATTTTTGTTCCTTTTCTTTATGTCGTCACTTGTTCTGTTTTATTATCAGCTGTGAAACGACATTAAACTGAATGAAAGCTGCTTTATAAACTAAGTTTGATTGATTGATATACAGGTTGTTTTTAAAGCTGTTGAAAAGTCTGAAACTGAGAAATATCAGAGAGTAGGTAATTTATTTCAGACATTAAACTCAAATATACACGTAGAAATAATATAAATAATCATAAGTCCTTGTTTTCTTCATCTCCATTAGAAATAGTGATAAACCAAAAGGGACAGACAATAATAATTAAAGCTGCAGGCAGCAGTGAACGGGCCCTCACCCTTGGTCTGGGTTAGGGTCCTCACTCAGTAGGGTTTAATCAGTGATGACTGCTCTGGTTCTGGGTCTGGCTCTGGTTCTGGGTCTGGCTCTGGTTCTGGGTCTGGGTCTGGGTCTGGGTTAGGGTCTGGGTCTGAGTTAGGGTTAGGGGTAGGACTCTGCTTCAGATGAACCTCTGGTGAGAAACTGCAGCTGACAGCGACTCAAACAGGTTTTATCAGCCGGCCGGTGATTAAGTGTGAGACTCTTTACACTCGCAGGCCAATCATTAAAACTCTTATCATCGTCAGCGCTGCTCCGTTCCCAGGAAACACAGAGAAACCCCAGGACACACAGAGAAACATGAATAACACCAGGAAACACAGAGAAACCCCAGGACACACAGAGAAACATGAATAACACCAGGAAACACAGAGAAACCCCAGCAAACCCCAGGAAACACAGAGAAACAGCAGCAAACATAAAGAAACACCAATAACACGAATAACACGAATAACACCAGCAAACATAAAGAAACACGAATAACACGAATAACACCAGCAAACATAAAGAAACACGAATAACACGAATAACACCAGGAAACATGAAGAAACAGCAGCAAACAGCAAACAGCAGGAAACACACAGAGAAACATGAAGAAACACGAATAACACCAGGAAACACAGAGAAACCCCAGGAAACATGAAGGAACACCAGCAAACAGCAGCAAACATAAAGAAACAGCAGCAAACAGCAAACAGCAGGAAACACACAAGGAAACATGAAGAAACATGAAGGAACACCAGGAAACATCAGGAAACGTTCTCGCTGCAGAAACACACAAATATCAGCATCAACTCTTAATTCAGTGAAATCAGAAACCTGCAGTCACAGATACAGACTCTGCTTTATACACCCATAATATAAAGTTTTATTATTCATCTAAACTTTAAATGTATCAGTTAAAACACTTATTTTATAAGTTCTTTATTATTAAACTTATTTATTATATTTCTCATGTGTTGGTTTTCTAGATAAATTCAGACTGAACTCCGCAGCAAGACATCATGGAGGTTACGACCACTTCAATATAATCAATATATTAAAAAAAGATCAATAAGAGAGATTTGAAATGACATTTGACCCATTTTATACCAAAAGACTGAATGCTCCTGAAAATGTCAAATGGTGTAACCACAAAATGTCAAATGGTGTAACCACAGAAGAATGATAGATATTAAATATGTGATCAGCTACAGTGTGTTTAAGTGGACTTATACTAATAATGACTTCATTTAAAACATGTAAATGTTTCCTGGTCTCCATGGTAACCAGATGAAATGTAATATTTAGAACAATAGTATTCCATTAGCTTTATTTAATATAAAAGTTATAATGTAAGATCATGCCACACTAGTTGATATGGTGTTAGGTAGGAAGGAAGGAAGGAAGGAAGGATGGAAGGAAGGAAGGAAGGAAGGAAGGAAGGAAGGAAGGAAGGAAGGATGTAAGATCATGCCAAACTAGTTGATATGGTGTTAGGTAGGAAGGAAGGAAGGAAGGAAGGAAGGATGTAAGATCATGCCACACTAGTTGATATGGTGTTAGGTAGGAAGGAAGGAAGGTAGGAAGGAAGGAAGGAAGGAAGGAAGGATGTAAGATCATGCCACACTAGTTGATATGGTGTTAGGTAGGAAGGAAGGAAGGTAGGAAGGAAGGAAGGAAGGAAGGAAGGAAGGAAGGATGTAAGATCATGCCAAACTAGTTGATATGGTGTTAGGTAGGAAGGTAGGAAGGAAGAAAGGAAGGAAGGAAGGAAGGAAGGATGTAAGATCATGCCAAACTAGTTGATATGGTGTTAGGTAGGAAGGAAGGAAGGTAGGAAGGAAGGAAGGAAGGAAGGAAGGAAGGATGTAAGATCATGCCAAACTAGTTGATATGGTGTTAGGTAGGAAGGTAGGAAGGAAGAAAGGAAGGAAGGAAGGAAGGAAGGAAGGAAGGATGTAAGATCATGCCAAACTAGTTGATATGGTGTTAGGTAGGAAGGAAGGAAGGAAGGAAGGAAGGAAGGAAGGAAGGAAGGAAGGAAGGAAGGTGTTTTATTGACTATTTACTGTTTTTAAGCAACGTTCAATTATTTGGTACAAAGTTTTTATGGTTACACCACTTAGACATTTTTACCATAATCCTCTAATATATTCTCTCTAAATGGATTAAAAGCAGAAATTTGATGCTGGGTCCACAAAAAAAGAATGTGTGAAGTTATTCATACGTTTATTTTCACATTTTAACCCTTTAAAAACATAATTGACCCTTTATACTCTTACTTCTGTTCCTTAAGCTCCATAAATAAAGTTTATTATAATATATTATATTTGTCTGTGGATTCCCTCAGAAACAAGATTTAAAGCATTTAAATCTTGCAGTAAATAAAATCACACAGTGTTTAGTCCTTTAATCACGAAGCACTTCCTGTTATAACGTCTTCATCGCGGCTCAGATCAACCTGCAGAAGCTTCTTCCAGGAGTTTGTTCCAGCGAGGCGACATGAGTGTGTGACAGGCGGACGGAGTGAGGAGGACAGGTTCATCTATTTGGAGACGGACGGAGCTCCCACGCTGGCGCAAACAGTCTATAACAGGATGTAAATGAAGTAGCCTGAGCCAACAGACCACTACTTTCTCTCTATCATGAATAAATATTAGTGCTCCTCGCTCCGCTTGCTCTCCGTCGCATTCCTCGCCGCTTCCGGTTGCTACACCCAACGCCTGCGTCGGCCTCGGCGGCAGGAAACACGCAGGAGGAGGGGGAGGAGGAGGAGGAGGGGGAGGAGGGAGGAGGAGGAGCAGGAGGATGGGGACGAGAGGAGGAGGAGGAGGAAGAGTAGGAAGAGGAGCAGGAGGAGGAAGAGGAGGAGGGGAAGCAGGGGGAGGGGGAGGAAGAAGAGGAGGCAGGGGACGAGGAGGAGGAAGAGGAGGAGGTGAAGCAGGGGGAGGGGGAGGAGGAAGAAGAGGAGGAAGAGGAAGAAGAGGAGGAGGAGGAGGAACAGGAGGAGCAGGAGGAGGAGGAGGGGGAGGAGGAGCAGGAGGAGGAGGAGGAAGACGAGGAGGAGGAGGAGGAGGAGGAGGAGGGGAAGCAGGGGGAGGGGGAGGAGGAAGAAGAAGAGGAAGGGGGGGAGAGGGGAGGATCAGGAGGAGGAGCAGGAGGGGGAGGAGGAAGAAGAGGAGGCAGAGGATGAGGAGGAGCAGGAGAGGAGGAGGAGCAGGAGGAGGAAGGCTTGTTATCAAACAGCCGGTCGGATGGTAAACACAAAGTCATTAACCTGCGACCCGGCCGGACGGCGTTTGGAGACTCTTCTCTGTCAGGAGGAGGAGGAGGAGCAGGAGGAGGAGGAGGAGAGGAGGAGAGGAGCTCATCAAACCGGCTTTTACATCAGAATCAGAGTGAAACTGAAGCCGCTGCTGACCCGAATAAATCTCCATTCATGTCTGAAACGTCCTCAGAGACCAGAGACCGAAGCCAGAGGAGGAAGGACAGGAAGTCACACAGAGGAGGAAGGACAGGAAGTCACACAGAGGAGGAAGGACAGGAAGTCACACAGAGCAGGAAGGAAAATACGATCATTCTTAATTCTTAACGTCCGTGTAAAGTCAGAATAAATATGTGTTCTGAGTTTAACATACCACAGAAAAGTGTGTTGTTATCCACCCTGCCAAATTTCAATGATTAAAAAAATCACCAAATATATGAAATTAGGCTTCAAAGTTGTGTAAAACTCAGCCTCTTTCTCTGCTCCCAAACGATGTGGGCGTGGCCTCCGAGTCCGCTGAAGCCCCGCCCCCTACCACGTGTCACCTGTCAATCAAAGTCACCACCTCTACCAGAAACATGGACGCTATGTCTGAGAGCTTTCTGCTGCTAGCTCGGCGGCTAACTGGCTAACTGTGGGCTGTATTGGTAGTAGTGTTAGATGTAGTAACAGTAACTGGCCACTAGGCAGGTTAACCACTGAGGAGAGCGGACTCTCGGTCTTATATAGTAGGGGAGAGACCCAAGGGTATGCAGGCTCAGAGAAATCAGGAAAAATGAGAAGCTGAGAAACAGTTTAAGGCTCTATCTCCAGTGATCAGCCTCTTCTCATGTTTTCTGTAACCATTTTCCAACATGTATAATATGTTTAGAAGTTAATCAATGAATTGACTTTACACAGACTTTAATTATCAAAAACTGTCATAAGAGATTAAAACAGTCAGAATCTGTTATTTAATAAAGTTGTTGTTTATTAAACTATATTAAACTATCATACTGACTCATTTAAACCTTCACTGAAACAAATAAAAGCATCAGTATAATAAACTGTGTCATAAATATACAACACATTATTTAATCCCTGCATGTCTGCCACCAGATAACCTGCCAGGTCTCTGTGTCCGAGTGGTTTAGTCAAATATAAAGAGGTTAAAATGTGAAAATGAACGTGTGAATAAGCTGCAGAGGTTAAAATGTGAAAATGAACGTGTGAATAAGAAGCTGCACTCGTTCATTAAAGTGACTGAAAGAGAGAAACAGAAACATTAATGAAGGTTTGAGAGTCTGAGAGTGTTTAATGTTTCATCAGTTTGAGCTCTGCTTGAAATAAGTGTGAATGATCCTGTAATGACAGGCTGGTGGCAGAGCTGTAAGTGGGGGGTTAGGAGGGTTGGGGGGGGGCTGGGGGGGTGAGGGGGGGCTAGGGGGGGCAGACAGCAGGATAAAGCTGCTGATGTGCAGTCACAGCAGCAGCAGCATGTGAAGAGTTGATTTGAGTCTCTGGTGACAGACTGCTGTCTCTGAGCCTTAAACGGTTTCTCTGTCAGACTGATGGATAAACTGCTCCTACATGTTCCTCTCTTTTATTCTGCTTCTACATGTTCCTCTCTTTTATTCTGCTTCTACATGTTCCTCTCTTTTATTCTGCTCCTACATGTTCCTCTCTTTTATTCTGCTTCTACATGTTCCTCTCTTTTATTCTGCTCCTACATGTTCCTCTCTTTTATTCTGCTCCTACATGTTCCTCTCTTTTATTCTGCTTCTACACGTTCCTCTCTTTTATTCACGTTCCTCTCTTTTATTCTGCTTCTACATGTTCCTCTCTTTTATTCTGCTTCTACACGTTCCTCTCTTTTATTCTGCTTCTACATGTTCCTCTCTTTTATTCTGCTTCTACATGTTCCTCTCTTTTATTCTGCTTCTACATGTTCCTCTCTTTTATTCTGCTCCTACACGTTCCTCTCTTTTATTCTGCTCCTACACGTTCCTCTCTTTTATTCTGCTTCTACATGTTCCTCTCTTTTATTCTGCTTCTACACGTTCCTCTCTTTTATTCTGCTTCTACACGTTCCTCTCTTTTATTCTGCTTCTACATGTTCCTCTCTTTTATTCTGCTTCTACATGTTCCTCTCTTTTATTCTGCTTCTACATGTTCCTCTCTTTTATTCTGCTTCTACACGTTCCTCTCTTTTATTCATGTTCCTCTCTTTTATTCACGTTCCTCTCTTTTATTCTGCTTCTACACGTTCCTCTCTTTTATTCTGCTTCTACACGTTCCTCTCTTTTATTCTGCTTCTACACGTTCCTCTCTTTTATTCTGCTTCTACACGTTCCTCTCTTTTATTCTGCTTCTACATGTTCCTCTCTTTTATTCTGCTTCTACATGTTCCTCTCTTTTATTCTGCTTCTACATGTTCCTCTCTTTTATTCTGCTTCTACATGTTCCTCTCTTTTATTCACGTTCCTCTCTTTTATTCTGCTTCTACACGTTCCTCTCTTTTATTCACGTTCCTCTCTTTTATTCAGCTTCTACATGTTCCTCTCTTTTATTCTGCTTCTACATGTTCCTCTCTTTTATTCTGCTTCTACATGTTCCTCTCTTTTATTCTGCTTCTACATGTTCCTCTCTTTTATTCACGTTCCTCTCTTTTATTCTGCTTCTACACGTTCCTCTCTTTTATTCACGTTCCTCTCTTTTATTCTGCTTCTACATGTTCCTCTCTTTTATTCTGCTTCTACACGTTCCTCTCTTTTATTCTGCTTCTACATGTTCCTCTCTTTTATTCACGTTCCTCTCTTTTATTCTGCTTCTACATGTTCCTCTCTTTTATTCTGCTCCTACATGTTCCTCTCTTTTATTCTGCTCCTACATGTTCCTCTCTTTTATTCTGCTTCTACACGTTCCTCTCCTTTATTCTGCTTCTACATGTTCCTCTCTTTTATTCATGTTCCTCTCTTTTATTCTGCTTCTACATGTTCCTCTCTTTTAACCACTGTATTTTCCAGCTGCCACTCCACATAAAGATGCTGTGGCTCTGTTTCCTCCTCCATCGCTCCTCAATAATAATAATAATAATAATAATAATAACTTTATATATATATATGGTTTAGCTTTCATGAAACCCACGGTCGCTTCACAATAACAAGAAACAGACAAAAACACACATTTACCTGCCAAAACCCTGCAGGAACAAGAGTGATTTAAAAGAGTCCAGCGTTGGTGCTTGGCAAATGTCCTGAGAGAGCAAGTTCACAGTGTAGGAGCTACCACACTGAAGGCCTCGCTCCCCATGGTTTGCCTTCTGGTGCGGACAGAGGCCCAAGTCGGGGGGCGGGGGGGTGGACAGGAGGCCCAAGTCAGCGGAGTTTAAAAGTGATGTGGAAGTTAACAGGAAGCCAGTGAAGCTGTGTGAGGTGTGTGTGTGTGTGTGGGGGTTGGGGGGGGGGCTGATAATAACTGTTGCATTATGGGAACAGTAGTCTTTATTTAGAACATGATTTAACGTTTCCGTGTCTGTTGACTCGAGCCACTGTGATTTATGTTTTTGTTTAGTCAATAGAGGAAATGATGTCATTAATTATGTATGGAGAGTCCTCCACCTCCTCTTCTCCTCCTCTTCCTCCTCCACCTCCTCCTGCTCCTCCTCCTCCTTCACCTCCCCCTCCTCCTCCACCTTCTCCTCCTCCCCCTCCCCGTCTCCTTCTCCTCCTCCTCCTCCTCTTCCTCTTCCCCCTGCTCTTCCTCCTCCACCTCCTCCTCCTCTACCTTCTTCCTCCTCCACCTCCTCCTCCACCTCCTCCTCCTCCTCCTCTACTTCTTCCCTCTTTCACACCTCCTCCTCTTTCTCTGCTTTTTCCTCCTCTTCTTCCCCCCATCCTCGTCCTCCTCGTCCTCCTCCTCCTCCTCCTCCTCCTCCTCCTCCTCCTCTACTTCTTCCTCCTCCTCCACCTCCTCCTCCTCCTGCTCCTCCTCCCTCCCCCTCCTCCTCCTCCTCCTCCTCCTCCTCCTCCTCCTCCTCTACTTCTTCCTCCACCTCCACCTCCTCCTCCTCCTCCTCCACCTCCTCCTCCTCCTCCAGATGTAAATACAGCAGAGCGTCTGTTTAAAGTGTTTCCAGCTCTCATCGTCCGTCTCCTCCTCCTCCTTCTCCTCCTCCTCCTCCTCTTCCTCCTCCTCCTCCACCTCCTCCTCCTCCTCCTCCTCCTCCTCCAGATGTAGATACAGCAGAGCGTCTGTTTAAAGTGTTTCCAGCTCTCATCGTCCGTCTCCTCCTCCACCTCCTCCTCCACCTCCTCCTCGTCCCTCCTCCTCCTTCACCTCCTCCTTCTCCTCCTCCTCCTCCTCCTGCTCCTCCTCCTCCAGATGTAGATACAGCAGAGCGTCAGTTTAAAGTGTTTCCAGCTCTCATCGTCCGTCTCTTCCTCCTCTCTACTTCTTTCTCCTCCTCCTCCACCTCCTCCTCCACCTCCTCCTCCTCCTCCTCCACCTCCTCCTCCTCCTCCACCTCCTCCTCATCCTCCACCTCCTCCTGCTCCTCCTCCAGATGTAAATACAGCAGAGCGTCTGTTTAAATGTTTCCAGCTCTCATCGTCCGTCTCCTCCTCCTCCTCCTCCTCCTCCACCTCCTCCTCCTCCCTCCTCCTCTACTTCTTCCTCTTTCACCTCCTCCTCTTTCTCTGCTTTTTCCTCCTCTTCTTCCCCCCCTCCTCGTCCTCCTCTCCCACCTCCTCCTCCACCTCCTCCACTTCCTTCTCCTCCTCCTCCACCTCCTCCTCTCCCTCCTCCTCCACCTCCTCCTCTCCCTCCTCCTCCTCCTCCACCTCCTCCTCCTCCAGATGTAGATACAGCAGAGCGTCTGCTTAAAGTGTTTCCAGCTCTCATCGTCCGTCTCCTCCTCCTCTTCTTCCTCCTCCTCCTCCTCCTCCTCCTCCTCCTCCTCCTCCACCTCCTCCTCCACCTCCTCCTCCTCCTCCTCCTCCTTCTCCTCCTCCTCCTCCAGATGTAGATACAGCAGAGCGTCTGTTTAAAGTGTTTCCAGCTCTCATCGTCCGTCTCCTC
>NC_070596.1:31974575-31987075 GCF_027409825.1 Scomber japonicus | reverse complement strand
TCCAGCCGGAGCCGAGAAAACACTGCTGCAGCTTCACGCCCGCAAATCCATCACAGGGAAGATCCTCCAGATAGTCTGAAATAGAAACCGAGGAGAGATTCATCAGGAGTTATGATAATTCTTCACTTTTATGGAGAAACAAACACAATGAAAGCGTCCGAGCCGAAGCTGCTAAATAGTTTCATGGGAAAAACAGAGGAGTGTGGTTAATGTGTAATCTGGCTCAGATTAGCAGGAGACACGCAGTGAGAATCAGAGTCTGGAGCTCCGACCCGAACCCCGTAGCATCGCTCCGACACTTCACACTCAAATATCTCAATCACTCTCAGATGGACCGATAAGACGTTTGTCGGGGTTTTCCGAAAAGGTTCAGCTAAGTTTTTAAGACCTTTTAAAAACTGATAGACGGAAATACGTTTATAGTAAAAACAGTAATTTAAAATCAGCAGGAAGAATAATTATTTACTAAATGATCTGATTTGTCTTCATCAACCAACAATGAACTGATTTACTAACAAGTTACTGTGTGAAACAGTTTTTAAGTATTAAAAATACTCTTCAAAATAAAGGCAAAAACATTAATATCCTAGTATCAGCTTTCTGACGTTCATCGTATTAAATCAGAGTTTTAAAGATTTATTTAATGCTTCATCAAATGTAATGTTCACCTTATATAGAAGTATATGATAATAAATACTATCTCATTTTTTAATATTTAATTTATTAATCAAAGTTGTTCAAAAACTGTTAAAAACACAATCACAAACTCTTCAAAATCAAGGAACAAATTCTTCAAAATAAAGGCACAAACATTAGTTTTTGTTTGACAAAAAGCTGAATAACCAGGATATTCAGCTTTTTGACAAACAAAAACTTTAAAAATATCTTAACTTCTATCATTTTATTAACTGTGAAAGTTTGTTGAGGGTTTCTGACGGTCACCATATTAAATCTAAATCTAATAGTCTTAAAGATCTATTTAATGCTTCATAAAATGTAATTTTCACAGTAAAAGTCTGACCCAGACCCAGCAGTGATAATGAATATTGTTTTATTTATTCTTCATTTAATTTATTCATCACAGTTGTTGTTCACAAACTATTAAAAACACGAACATAAACTCTTCAAAATAAAGGCATGTGTTATATGTTATATGTTAAAGCAAACTTATCAAGAAATCAAAGGCCCTTAGCGGCTCAGCTGAGAACAGGAATCCTTCCCCTGAACATTGAAGTCGGCAGATTTAAAAACATTTTGGAAGATGAAAGGTTATGATGTGAATGATGTGAACTCAATAAAGTTCAAAATGAATCACATTTTCTTTTATACTGTACCTCCGTATGATGAACTGAGAACTCTAATATTTATCTAATATATATCACTTCTGGTGCAAGACACGTTAATAAAAAAAATAAATCAAAATATTTACTGTGAAAGTTTGTTCAGGGTTTCTGACGTTAATCGTATTAAATCAAAGAGTTTTAAAGATCTATTTAATGCTTCATAAAACATCATTTCCATTGTATATAGAAGTATGACCCACCCCCAGCAGTGATAAGAAATACTGTTTTAATTATTCTTCATTTAATTTATTAATCAAAGTTGTTGTTCAAAAACTATTAAAAACACAAACATAAACTCTTCAAAGTAAATGTACTACCTCTCTACTCTCAGCTTTTTGAAAAAACAAAACTTAAAACATATCTTAACCTCTAATATCATTATTATTATCATTATTATTATTATTATTATTATTATTAACTTCTATCATTTTACTTTTACTGTGAAAGTTTGTTGAGGGTTTCTGATGTTCGTCGTATTAAATCTAATAATTTTAAAGATCTATTTAATGCTTCATAAAACATCATTTTCACAGTAGAAGTCTGACCCAGACCCAGCAGTGATAATAAATACTATTTTAATTATTCTTCATTTAATTTATTAACCCTCGTGTTGTTCGGGTCAAACTGACCCCGTCTGTTTTGACTGTTCCTCCTTTCCTCCCTTCCTCTTTCTCTTTCTTTCCTCTGTCCTTCTTTCCTTCCTCCTTCTTTCTCTATCTTTCCTCTGTCCTTCTTTCCTTCCTCCTTCTTTCTCTTTCTTTCCTCTGTCCTTCTTTCCTTCCTTCCTTCTTTCCTTTCTCCTTCTTCCTCCCTCCCTTTACTCGAGGACAACAGGAGGGTTACTCAAAGTTGTCGTTCAAAACCTATTAAAAACACAATCACAAACTCTTCAAATTAGAAAAAACTAACTCTCTACTCAAACATTAATATCCTGGTTATTCAGCTATTTGGAAGAACAAAACTTAAAACTTATCTTAACCTCTATTACTATTATTATTATTATTATTATTATTAATAACCTCTATCATTTTACTTTTACTGTGAAAGTTTGTTGAGGGTTTCTGATGTTCATCGTATTAAATCTAATAGTTTTAAAGATATATTTAATGCTTCATAAGACATAATTTCCACCATATATAAAGTCTGACCCAGAATCAGTAGTGATAATAAATACAGTAATTATTTATTAGGAGCATTAATTGAGGGTTAGGGTTCGAGCAGATGGATTATCATGACTTCACGGATTCATCGCAGGAATGTACGACGTGAACAGAATCGTGTTTATTGGTCAGCGTGTTTGAATCCGACACGCAGAGCTCAGCGAGTTCGTAACGTACGAATGAACCCGAAGCAGTCGACACGCAGCCGAGACAGCACCACGGACGTTAACTGATTATATACAGACACACACAGACACGACGTAACAAACACACACACACAGAAACACACACAGAAACACACACAGAAACACACACACACACACGATGAAACAAACACACACACACAGAAACACACACAGAAACACACACACAGACACGACGTAACAAACACACACACAGAAACACACACACAGGGGAAAGGAAGAAAGGAAAAGAAGATGAAGGAAAGATGGAAGGAAGGAAGGAAGGACAGAGGGAAGTAAACAAAGAAGGAAAGAAGTAAGAAAGGGAGGAAGGAAAGAAGGACAGATGATAGGAGGGTAGGAAGGACAAGAAGACAGGAAGGAAAGTGGGCCGGATTGGACGCCTTGGCGGGCCGGTTTTGGCCCACGGGCCGCATGTTTGACATCCCTGATATAAACCATACAGGTCAGACTCTGGTACTCTGGGAGGCAGAGCTCATAGAGAGTTCATAATGTACACAGTCACTTATTTATATATCAGATTTCAACCAGGGTTATTATAGTTCACGAAAAGACTAAAACTAAAACTAGCAATGAAAAAATAATTTAGTTATTGAAATTAAAATAAAAACTACAATTTAAAAAAAAAAAAACTAAATAAAAACTACAACGAACAAATCAAAACGAACTAAAACTAAAACTAAACTGAATTGCAGATAAAATCGTCTCGGTTTTAGTTTCTCTCTCGATTGTTTCTGTTCAGTTTGACTTGTTGAATTAACGGCTTAGTGCCAGTAGGGGGCAGCAGAGCTAAACGTGCATGTTACGATTTCCTAGAAGAAGAAGAAGAAGAAGAAAAAGAAGTTCCAGACCGGAAATAAGACGCAGAGCAACATGAGAACATTTACGATACGCAGCAGATCAAAGGTAGTTTAAGTTTAGTTAAGTTTTATTTTTGTGATTATTTACAAAAACAAAAACAAAACAAACAAAAAGAGATATCAACAAAACAATGAATATGTCGTCATTCTTTCTTCATCCCTTTATGTTTCTCTCTCAAATGATTTATTCTCTTTTATTTTCTTTGACTGAATAAAAGGTTTAGACTGAAGCCTGAGCTTATCTAAAAACATGAATTCAGTTTCTTCAAACAGAACTTAGTCAGTATCAGAGTGATGAAGAGAAAAACTAAAACTTACGGTGGCCTGGAGGGTCAAACCAAGATTACAACACGTGAAACACTTTTACAAAGCTTGAGACAAACTTACATTTCAGAAAACAAATTAACAAGACACGAAACTCTTTTACAAATATCAACCATCAACCAGGAAGGGAACGTACCAACTCCAGGGTGGAACAGGAAGTGATAACGGGGAGCAGCCAATAGGAGCTGCTGTTGTCGTCGGTAGAGTTCATGGTGAGCCGAGATGGAAGATGGACGGAGATCCAGAGATGTTTTACCCGTTTTGGGGACAACGTATGACTTGTACGCTGTAATCGTGGATATGACGTCAAGCTTACACGGTGTTCACTTCAGCTTGAGGTCAAGTGTCCCTCATTAAAATATTCTTTGCACTGCTGCAGCACATCTGGTCCGTCCGTCTGGTCCATGTCATTTAAAAACTCTAAAGACCGACCACACGAAAAACTAAACCACGTTAAGCGGCTCATACGTAGCGGCTGCTCCCCGTTATCACTTCCTGTTCAACCCTGGAGTTGGTACGTTCCCTTTCCGGTTGATGGTTGATATTTGTACATTTGTTTTTGAGTTCATCTCATCATGATCTGAGTTATTATGAGTTATTATGAGTTGTGATGAGTAATGATGAGTTATGAGTAATGATTAGCTATGATGAGTTATTATAAGTTATAATGAGTTATGAGTAATGATTAGCTATGATGAGTTATGATGAGTTATTATTGATTATTATTGATGTTCATGTCCTCAGAGTGAAAACACTTCATTCACCTTTTAACTAAACTCATCTTGTGTGTCTTTAGTAAATCATGTAACAGCTTTATGATTTGTTAAGTGTGTCGTTCATGGTCCTGGTAATAATCGCCTACATCCATTAAAACCAGAAGCTCTCAGACGCCAACGTCTCCATTAACGTCAGCGCTATCAGCGTTAGAGAGTCGTCAATATTCAGCCGTATCGATGGAAGTGTCCAGATAACATGTGAGCTCAGCTTTAGTGCAGCTTCTCTCTTTAAGGAGCATGAACTCCAGCCAGCCTCGCTCGCCCAGCGCTAATATCCCAAATGCTTCTTATGACCTACTTATGAAGTCAACCTCAGAGATCCATCGATCCGATCGGCCAACGACGGAACCAATCGGAGAGGAGCCTCCAACACAGAGCCGCCTAAGTGCCTGGCTGTTCTTCCCTTATGACCAGACGCTGCTCCGGGTCAAAGGTCGGGGGTCGCCAACCCACCCAGGGTCGCCCCGCATTAACATTGCACCAGAGTTAATTCAATTTCCAGACAACACAGCTTCTACTAAAATGAAATCCTTTCAAACGGCGGTTGATGCTGAGCGGCGGCGCAGAGGGGAAGCTAATCGAATGAAAGTCTGATTTAACTGCCAAAGTATTTTCTCTGCGTATTTAATCAATACTTTAAGACTCATAATAGCTCGGCTCAGCGGCGGAGGCATTTCCATAATCGATCAGAAGAGGTTCTCAAGTTCAGCAGGTTATTGTGCTTCTTCCTCCCGCCTCATTTTTCATACAGTTATTTATTGTCAGAGTGTCTGTCAGCTGGAAACGACGTGAGAGGAAGAGAGGAGGAAGTCTGAAGCTCAGGAAAGAGTCAGAATATGAGAAATATATGAACAAAGAGCTTCCTCCTGTTTATCTGCAGCTTTTATTAGTCAGTATGAACAAGAGGAATAAGGGTCAGTGATAATAAATGTTAGTAAGATGATGAATTCATAAATGAGTTAAACTAGATTTAAAAGCAGCATCAGGTTTGTTAAAATGTACATTTAGTATTTTTGTTGGTTTTCTAGATAAATTCAGACTGAACTCCGCAGCAAGACATCATGGGGGTTACGCCCAGTTTTTACCAAATTAAGACTGAATACTCCTGAAAATGTCAAATAGTGTAACCACAAAAGAATGATTAATATTCAGTATTAATTATTAATTATTTTATTTGTATTGTTGCTTCTTTTTAATGTGTTTTTAAACTTCTGTAACTCTGTACGGTGTCCTTGAGTGCCAAGAAAGGAGCCTTTAAATAAAATGTATTATTATTATTATACATATTTTATCCACCTAGTAAGAAAGAAAGAGAGAAGTAACCACAGAAGAATGATAAATATTAAATATTTTAGTGTATTTAAGTGTATTTATAAATAGAGCTGGGAAATATATTGATATTATATCGTATCGTGATACGAGACTAGATATCGTAATATCGCGATGTGTCGTCTTTTCCTGGTTTTAAAGCTGCGTTACAGCTAAATATATAATTTACTGAACTTAACAGATTCTTCTAGCTGTTTTACAGAACTACAGAACAATAGAACAATAGAACTGTGTGTTCAGTCTCTGGAGAACAGTTCTATAGTTCTATAGTTCTGTAGTTATCTGCAGACTAGCTGCTGAACATCGTGGAGCATTTAGATATTTCCCTCAGCAGCTGGTGGAGAGTAAAAACGGAGCTAAAAGAAACACGATGAACTGATGAATGATGAGGTTGATCAGTAACTGCTGGATGTGGAGATGAGTTCAACATATCAACTTATAACATGAAGATGAGTCAGAGTTTAAATGAAAGGTTTTAAAGTTTCGTCCTGAATAAAACAGAAACCCTTCCTCCAGATCTCTGCTTCCTGTTTATCCGCTGAGCTCAGCAGCTGCTCGTCTGCTTTTGATTTTATTTCATTTTGTTTGATTTTTACGAGAGCCAGTAAAACACGATTTGATCCTCCGAGCTGTTAAAGTGTAAAGAGCCTCGACTAAACAATCCCCCCCCCTCACCACCTCTCCTCCACCCCCCCTGCTCCGTCACCCGCCTGCCAATAAAAAATGAAAACCCATTTAAGCCAATGGAGGAGCAGCGGTGTGTCTGCGGTCAGTCAATAAACCAAACAACGGGCTCGGCAGGTCGGATCAGGAGAGCGAGCGTCCGGCGGAGAAAACAAGGTCAGAGAGGAAAATGTGAGCAAAGCTTCACCAGAGACGAACATCCGTCGATACGCTGATACGAGGCTCAACACGAGGCTCGCTGCTCGACCTCTGCTCGGCCCGGCACACCTGCAGGAATACTCTGAGTTAAAGGTGCACTTCACTAAAAACTACATTTCATTCTTCTAATCTGTGTTTAACCAGCAGTCAGGTGAGAGTTAGGGTTAGAGTATGAACAGGAGCTGTAATCAACCTTTATTTTGAAGGTTTTTAATAGTCAGTATGAACAGTAGCTATAATCAACCTTTATTTTGAAGGTTTTTAATAGTCAGTATGAACAGGAGCTGTAATCAACCTTTATTTTGAAGGTTTTTAATAGTCAGTATGAACAGTAGCTATAATCAACCTTTATTTTGAAGGTTTTTAATAGTCAGTATGAACAGTAGCTATAATCAACCTTTATTTTGAAGGTTTTTAATAGTCAGTATGAACAGGAGCTGTAATCAACCTTTATTTTGAAGGTTTTTAATAGTCAGTATGAACAGGAAGACCATCTCCAGCTATTAATACACAGTGATGGAGGAGGGATGATCAGCTTCTATTGAGCTTCAGCAGTCTGAGTTATTATAGTTATTATATCAGTGATATCTGACACATTTACAGTCTGTTTAGCATCAGATTCCCTCTTAATGTTTTCCTCCTTCCTTCCTTCCTTCCTTCCTTCCTTCCTTCCTTCCTTCCTTCCTCCCTCCCTCCCTCGACTCCTTTCCTTCCTTCCCTCCATCCCTTCCTTCCCTCCCCCCCTTCCTTCCTTCCTTCCTTCCTTCATTCCTTCCTTCCTTCCTTTCCTCCCTGACACATTTACAGTGTGTTTAGTATCAGATTCCCTCTTAGTGTTTCCCTTCCTTCCTTCCTTCCTTCCTTCCTTCCTTCCTTTCTTTCTTCCTTCTTTCCTTTCCTCCCTGACACATTTACAGTGTTTTTAGCATCATATCTCCTCTTAGTGTTTCCTTTCCTTCCTTCCTTCCTTCCTTCCTTCCTTCCTTCCTTCCTTCCCTCCCTCTCTCCTCTTAGTGTTTCCTGTTTCTCTGTGGTGGAAGTATAGTAACAAAAAGACTTTGGTACTAAAAACACTGTAACGCTGAAAAATAGAAGATGAAGATTTGACTCATTCAGACTCTGAAGCTTCATATTAACTTCACATCTACTTTATAATCCATGTTTCCACAGAAGGAGGACTGTGGGTTTAGTCCTCCATCACTTCCATTTAAAGGTCTGGACTAAAACTACATGAGGAATGATGAAGGAGTTTTCATTAGTACTCTAACGCTGTAAAGTAACTAGTTACTTTAAAGCAGAGGAGTCAAACTCATTTTCATTCAAGGGCCACATACAGAAGAATTTGATCTCATGTGGGCCGGATCATTAAAAAGATGGAAGGAAGGAAGGAAGGAAGGGAGGGAGGAAGGACAAATGGAAGGAAAGAAAAGGAGAAGGAAGGACAGAATAAAAGTGAGGAAGGAAGAAAGAAAGAAAAGAAAGGAAAAGGTTGGAAAAGAAGACAGGAAGGAAAGATGAAAGGGAGGAAGGAATGAAGGAAGGACAGATGGAAGGAAGGAAGGAAGGACAGACAGATGGAAGGAAGAAAGGAAAGATGAAAGGGAGGAAGGAATGAAGGAATGAAGGAAAGAAGGAAGGAAGGAAGGAAGGAAATAAGGAAGGCCCCCAGGGCCGCATGTTTGCCCCCCCATGCTTTAAAGGTCCCGTCCCTCAGCACTGATCATAATGATTATAAATAAATAAAACACACTGAGTTTGAAGGTGAGGAGACTAATTACGTCTCAATATGAACAGATTCTTCTTTCAGTTTCCTGTTGAAGTGACGTTCACTTCATCTTCCATCAGTTTTTTATATTTAATGCCCCCCCCCCCCCGTCCCGACAGATGGAAGGAAGGAAGGAAAGATGAAAGGGAGGAAGGAAGGAAGGACAGATGGAAGGAAGGACAGATGGAAGGAAGGACAGATGGAAGGAAGGACAGATGGAAGGAAGGAAGGAAAGATGAAAGGGAGGAAGGAAGGAAGGACAGATGGAAGGAAGGACAGATGGAAGAAAGGACAGACGGAAGGAAGGATGGAAGGAAGGAAGGACAGATGGAAGGAAGGAAGAAAGGAAAGATGAAAGGGAGGAAGGAATTAAGGAAGTAAAAGATGGAAGGAAGGAAGTGTGATGACGATGTTCACTTCATCTTCCATCAGTGTTTTATATTTAATGCCCCCCCCCCCCGTCCCGTCCCGTCCCGACAGATGGAAGGAAGGAAGGAAAGATGAAAGGGAGGAAGGAAGGAAGGACAGATGGAAGGAAGGACAGATGGAAGAAAGGACAGACGGAAGAAAGGATGGAAGGAAGGAAGGACAGATGGAAGGAAGGAAGAAAGGAAAGATGAAAGGGAGGAAGGAATTAAGGAAGGAAAAGATTGAAAGGAAAGAAGGAAGGAAGGAAGGAAGTGTGAAGTGTGATGACGATGTTCACTTCATCTTCCATCAGTGTTTTATATTTAATGCCCCCCCTCCCCATCCCACCTGCCCCCCCCCCCCCCCCCGCCCCCCCCCCCGGTCTGTAATGGAGTGAACAGACAGCCGGTGAGACGCTGTGTGATGTGTGGTTAGGCTTCCTGTTTATCATGTGATGCGTCCACATTGTGTTCACGGAGCTGATCTGAGCAGGAAGTTAATGATCCGGCAGAAATTAATGAATCCATCAGAGAGACGGATCCTCCGCCGTCTCTCAGCCGGGACCCGAGCCGGGACCCGAGCCGCTGACTTTGATAAACCGCTAAATGACAGATAATCAGGAGGAGGTTCCTCTCGGCTTCATACCTGCACAGCTCACACATCCATCCACATGCTCTCAGTCTGTGTCACAACGAATATTCAACTTAGAACATGAGCGGGAACAAGTTATTATTATTTATTTATTTATTAAATTCCTCTTTCTTTGTTGGTTTCCACTTTTTACCTCATTTTAGAAATATGAAAGGAAACCAAGGATGATCTTATTTGTTTCTTTGGTTGTTTCTTGTAGGTTTGTGTGTCTTGTCGTGTTTTAATAATTTATTTGAGTATTTTTTGTGAACTTTTTATGAACTTGAACGTCCACACTGTGTTGTGACGACTTCTGTTTGTAATGTGAATATCGATGCTAGTTTCATGCTTAATTGTAATTAGATATTTAATTAATTAATTATTTATTTATTGTGTTGCTCTGAGTGAAACACTTAAATAAATAAAGTATTGTAGTGTCAGTCTGTTCACCGGGAACAACAGCGCCTCCTATCTGCCGCGGTAACCATGACAACGTTAAACCCTTTAACAGGAAGTATCTCAGTTCACAGTTAAAACCAAAACTTCACCACAGTGTCTTTAAACCGACCAGATATCCAGTTATTAGTTTATAACAGTTGGTGGCGATGATGATGTCACATGATGATGTCACATGATGATGTCACATGATGATGTCATTATAAAACCCGGAGCAGCGCATCTCTCCTTGTTTCATACAGAGTTCATGTTCCTGTTGGAAGTGAGAGTCAGAGCTGAAGTGACTTTAAAAGATGATTCTTCTTCTTCTTAGATTTAAACCAACAAACTGATCTATGAACAGTTAGTGTGTGTCTCAAAGTCTGATGTTTAAAAACTATTAAAAACACGTCAAACTGGGATCATATATCGAGTTGAGTCGCTCTGCAGGGTGATTGGAGGATGAATCGTATCGTAGCTGCTGCTCGTGTCTCTTTAACGTATCGCTGGCTGTGTATCATGATTCACATCGTATCAGATCATAGATGTTAAACACTATAAACATCATTAGATTTATAGTTTTAGCAGCTAGTGACCCAGTTCCAGTTATTATAGACATTATAATAGTTTTATAAGTGACCTGCAGTGTTTGTAAGTGATGTTAGATTAGTTTAACATTCATGGTGCTATTATAGATGATATATTGGTGATCTGGTGCTTTTAACAGCAGCGTTACTGAACTGATGTTAGTGAGAAGTAAACTAATAATGATGATTATCAGTCTGCTATAACAGGATGTGTCTAAAGACTGGAGAGAATATCTGACTGTTCTCCTCTAACATGAACTGATGGAGGATAAAGAATAAAATCAGCTTCCTGTGTTTGTCTCTTTAAATCATTTCTCTCATCGATGGTTCGGCTTCTTTACTCGACTTTGAAGTTGTTTGAGAAGTAGAAGAAGAAGAAGTTTCTGCACATGCTCAGAGTGTCGTGACGCTAAACGCTGACACAACACAAACATCTCAGTGTGTTAAGACTCATTTATAGTTTATATGATCTTATAAACGTTGAATCAGGGAGTTAATTAAAGGAACGTGTTACCAGATTATAACAGATCGCTCTAACAGAAAACTCTCTCTGTGTGTTTCTGTTCATGGATTCAAATCAATTCAACGTCATAACATCATAAAATCACCCCCCACCCCCCACCGCCCCACCCCCCAACCCCCCAACCCCCCCTCGGTGAATCAGCTGTGAGGCGTTGAGCAGCTTCAGTAATGATGAGAACACAGAGCTCGTCTCCTCATCACTGAATGAATCCGTCTCCATTGATTTAATTTCATTAATGCAGTTTATTACCTTTTTAGTGTCTTCTCAATTTATGACTGTGAAACACTCTCACAGCGCTGCCAGCTACAGTTACACAGAGAGGGGGGGTGGGGGGGTGAGAGGGGTGAGAGGGGGCGCCCCACCCAAATGAATGTATAATCAGGCTTTGATTTCCAGCCCGGCCAACAATCTATTACTCCACTGCCATTTCCTAAGTGTTTGCACCGCGCCTGACCCTGCCACTTTATCTGTTGGTTTTATCCTCCGAGTGCACGCCGGCCATATGTTACTCTAATAGTTGCTATAATTCTTGTGCAACAGGGCTCGTGTTTTATTAGTCCTGAGTAAGAAGAGAGTGGCGGAGAATGCATTTTAATAAAAGCGTCCTGTAGCAACACGCTAATGGGCTGACACCGAGGTATTTGCATAGAGATGAATTACAGCCGGCCGCCTTGACGTGACTTTTAAAATATGATTGAGGAGGTTATTATTGCTGCACTATGATTCGTGTTAACAGGTTATTTTAGCGGCTAGTGCTAATAAAATTCAGAAGAAAAGACTCGGGTGACGAGGGTGAGGCTGTTTCATCGCCCGAGTCTAACCGCGGTGCTCATTTTGTCATTACTTAGCCGCCCAATAACAAGCCGGCGTTCTCTCCGGCGTCCGCGGTTCGGGAAGCCGCGACCGAGCTCGGCCTCGTGATTAATCACGACGGTTCGTCTCCGACCGCGCGACGGACGCACGGCGGTGATTTAAGTTAAAGAAGCATCGTGAGGAAACACTCAGTCACATGTTAGAGAGTTAAAAAGCAACAAATTACAGAAACGTAGAAAGAGTGATGACGCAGAATGAGCTGCTTCAGTGTATAAACCAGCGGTGTCAAACATACGGTCCGCGGGCCAGGAGCGGCCCACCAGGCGGTCCAGTTCGACCCACCAGGCGGTCCAGTTCGGCCCACCAGGCGGTCCAGTTCGACCCATCTGATAACTTATTATTAGGGAAGGAAGGAAGGAAGGACGGAGGAAAGAAGGGAGGGGAGAAGGTAGGGGGCAGGAA
>NC_070596.1:31889875-31974375 GCF_027409825.1 Scomber japonicus | reverse complement strand
GTTCATTTTATCCATAATAGACTAATATCCATCTATAATCATAGTTATTGAGATTATAGATATATCTTCTATGTGTGTGTGTACTGCACATTCATAACTGCTAAATATAGGATTCATTTCATCTGTAGTAATAAAGACAATGCATAACCCATTACACTTTATTATATTTAAATCATGACTGAAACTGAAATGTGCTGTCAGGATGAACACTGCTCTGTTGACCCGAACCTTTTCCACCTGTGCTCTGCTCAGTGTGCAACCAACCAAAACCGTCCCACCCACAACAACACTAAGAACTTTTGTTCCGCTATTAAAATATTACACTGCTCTTTTATTACATGTGTTATGGGGATATTCTAACTTATATTCATGTTAATAAATAAAATACATATTTTTATCTAAACATAAATGATTCTAACTTTTTTAAAACATCTGTCATGATGTCATGAACTCAAACAATCAGCTTCTTTATTAAATATGACAAATGGAGGGAATCTAGAAACAGAAGCCCATCAGCAGGCCGGTAGAGGCTCTGGTCTCTGTGGTAGTCTGTTGGCGCCCACCTGCTGGTAGAAGGCTAATACATCAGCTACATAGTTCGGCATCCATGTTCAAATACTGCAAAGCTTCACTGAAGCTACTGTTCACTGCATTTGTTGTCTGTCCATTTATTGATGTTGATGATTATTGATAAGCATGAAACATTCGTCATGGTTAAAACTACTGAAGCCTGCAGGCTGGTTAACAACCAGCTTCCCAAATAATCTCAACCCACAGCTCTGTTTAGTCGATGGACTGAAAATAATTAGTCAGTGAAAGCATCAGTAGATGAATCTATATTTATAGTAATTACTAGTTGCAGTTCTAATAATGTTGCAGTAACATAAAGAGAAATGTAAAGTCACTAAAATGGTGATGAGCTTCAGATGAGCTGCTGTCTGTTCATGTTCAACAGGAGTTGTGATGGTGGAGAAAGACAAGACTGGAGTCTGGCTGATACACAGCACACCACGGTTCCCTTATAGCAGAGATCCAAAGACTTTCTATCCTGACAGTGGACAAAAAAACGCTCAGATTTTTATGTGTGTGACATTCAACTACGACCAGTTCAAACTTATAGGTAATGATCTCCATTAAAGCTTCATGTTTGCATTCTTATTGATTGAAATGAATATTATTTTCAACATATTGTTTTATATTTTCAGGTAAACATCTGCAGTACATCAGAGCTTTCTCATTTGATCATCATATTCCAGAAGGCCTTGAAGAAGAGCTTAGAAAGGCAGCAGAGTGGAGAGACTGGGCAGACTGGGAAGAGGCTACTCCGTCTGGTCCCAAACAGAAGCTACAGTCAAAAGACGGCCAAGTGTTTTATAGCATTACTAATCAAGAAGATAAACAAGGTGAGATATCCGCATGATGGCTTCAGTCATGCAGCTCTCGTGTTGTGTTTGTGTAACACGGCTGTTGTTGTTCCTGCAGATGATTTCTACGACACCATTTCAGAAAAGTTTGGGATTCATTTGAAGGTCCAGACGTGGCCTACACATAAAGACCCTGACAGTGAAGAGACCGTTATGGGAGTAAAAACTGGTTTGGGTGGATGGAAGACAGGAAAGGATCATTCCAAGTGGTGTGTAGCTACAGATAAAGGGAAGCAGTTGTTCTGCATTGCAGATTTAAATAGGGATCAGAAGAGATGGGGGGGAGCACTGTGCTTTGATAATGAAAAAGTAAAAGACTTGTTCAACAAATTTGTTTCTGATGCAAAGCCCAAAAGAAAATCTGAATATGATTTAGAGCCTCCCCCCCCAAAGAAAAAAAGAAAACATAGTAAATGACTGTAACAGTAGTCTTCTCTGTTCATGTCAAACATCCAGAGGTAAATGTTGTGATGTAGTTCATTAATGAGACTGAATGATGATCTGTAACTCTGTCTGTACTGAGTGAAGTTTGTCCATCAGAGGAACCAAAGTGTCTGTGTTGATGAATTCATTAAAATGTGACAGAAACTCCTCGTTGTCTTTGTGGTCGTCACTTCTGTCTCTCAACATGTTTGTCTTCAGTCACACAGCTGCAGAGCTTCATGACTTCAACCTGAAAACACATTCATCAAGGAAACAGCCTGTGGTTGATGGATGTGGTTGGTTGATTGATGTGATTGATGTGTTTTCAGAAATCCAGTCACACAGAGCTGCTGTCATCATTTAAATATGATGTATTATTTTGTAAAAAGAAATAAAACAGGAACATCACGTTGACTTATTTCATATTTGCTTTTAGGTGGAATAAAAGTAAAATATGGGTCAATGACGTATCAGGATTATCAACAGGTCAATTTTAAAATAATAAAAATGTTAAAATATATATATATATAATTATATATATTGCAGTAGTTCAAACATTAAGAATGTAAAGTACACATACATTCATATTTAAATAGTAAATTATGTGTTTTTTCATCTCAATGAATTCAAACTAAATATTTTTTTTACATCTTTTAATTATATATATATATATATATAATATTATTATATATATATAATATTATAATAATAATAATAATAATAATAATAATCTCATATGTTCTATAATGTCACAGTTGCCTTCTAAATGTGTGTAAGACTTATTTTTCCTGTAAATTACTTAAAAAAGATTTAAAACATTTAAAAATACAATTCAGTTAAACATGCTGTATTAGTGATTAATATTAATATTAATATTACTGCCACATGAAAGTGATATTTTACTCTGAATTTTATACAGTTATTGATATTATTGGTCGCACCACATGACATAAAGACCTCATATCATTAAAAATCTATTGAAAGAAATAGAAAAACAATGACTTTAATGCAGAATAGAATTAAACCAGTGGTTTTATAAACTCAAACATTTCATGAACATTTTTTAAAACATCAGCAGCACGCCTTCATGGCTTCATGAACAAACGTTTCATTTAACTTGACAATGGAATAAGTCAGTTTGGATTATTGAATCATTTATCAGAGATATTTATTATCTAGTCATCATCAAGCTGACTTGATTTTATATATTGAATCTTTCTCTGCGGTGTTCTTCATTGCTAGCTGAGACAGAAATTAATTCTTTATTTCATTTGTGAATGTTCGTGTTCTCCCCACGGAAAGGGCAACCCAGTCTACAAAACGGATATTACTCAGTATTCCACATTTGTTTTTGTTTATTTTTTCCACAAAAGGGAATCAGTCAGTCAGTCAGGTAATAAACCTGAAAAGAATGAAGAATGCAGCGTTTCAAATTTCATGTGCATACTATAGTATGCACATGAAATGTGGAATACATACAACATAAAACATACAAATGTGGAATACCGAGTAATATCCGTTTTGTACACTGGGTTGCCCTTTCCGTGGGAGAACACGGAACATTGTGTATAATATATATATATATATCTCCTCCTCCTCCTCTTCCCCCTCTTCCTCCTCCCCCTCCTCCTCTTCCCCCTCCTCCTCCTCCTCCCCCTCCTCCTCCTCCTCCTCCTCCTCCTCCTCGTCCTCCTCCTCCTTCTCCTCCCCCTCCTTCTCCTCCTTCTCCTCCTCCTTCTCCTCCTCTTCCCCCTCCTCCTCCTCCTCCCCCTCCTCCTCCTCCTCCTCCTCCTCCTCCTCCTCCTCCTCCTCGTCCTCCTCCTCCTTCTCCTCCCCCCTCCTTCTCCTCCTTCTCCTCCTCCTTCTCCTCCTCTTCCCCCTCCTCCTCCCCCTCCTCCTCTTCCCCCTCCTCCTCCTCCTCAGCAGCATGTGTGATCAGGCCTTGTGTCCTGCTGCTCCTGGTCGGTGTAGTACCTCTTTCTGACCAGCTGATGGCGCCATAACTTGATATTCTGGTAAAAGCAACACATCTACAGCTTGTTGTTAAACTTCCACAGAAAACAGTGAAACCACAATGATCTCTGAAATAACTCCACACTAAAGTCATTTCATCAGAATCAGTTTGATCAACTGTGTTTAGTTCAACACAAAAAGGAAACAACTAAATCTCAAAGAGTCAAATTTATTAATAAAACCTGACCCTGTCATCAGAGTTCATCTCCTCTCAAACAACTGCTGAGGAAAGTCTTCACTAGTTTGAGCTCATAATAAAACATTTAACCTTTATGAACTGTTCATAATCAGTCTCTACACCAGTTCACATTCATCCATCAGTCAATCAGCCAGTCAATCAGTCACTGATTCATGTTTGATTCATCTTATGGAAAAAAGACATTTGCAGTGTTTTATGGTCCAAGAGAAGATTTTATAGTTTGAATAATGATTTTTGAATTAGTTTAATTAACACAACGTTTGCATTTATAAACATCAGCTTTTATTTCCATGTTGTACTCTGTGGGTCATATCAGGTATAGAAATGTTTATGGGATGTTTTTGCTCTCAAATGTAAAAAAAGGTGTGTGTGTGTGTGGGGGGGGGGGGTCAGACATGTGGGTGTGTGGGTGGGTGGGTGGGTGGGGGGGTTCAGACAAGTGAGAGTGTGTGTGTGTGTGTGGTTGTGGCGGGGGGGTAGTTCAGACAGGTGTGTGTGTGTGTGTGTGTGTGTGGTGGTGGGGGGGGGTTTCAGACAAGTGTGTGTGTGTGTGTGTGTGTGTGTGTGTGTGTGTGTGTGTGTGGTGGTGGTGGTGGGGGGGGGTAGTTCAGACAGGTGTGATTGTGTGTGTGTGTGTGTGTGTGTGTGTGTGTGTGGATGGGGGGGTTCAGACAGGTGTGTGTGTATGTGTGTGTGTGTGTGTGTGTGGTGGTAGTGGTGGGGGGGGGGGGGGTTTAGATTGAACAGGAAGTAAACAGACTGATCTTTGCTTTGTAGTACAAACGTTCCCTGATCCCGAGTCAGTCTCTATACTGTTAATGTCCTGCTCTGGTTTATGAATAAAGTTATAAAACAAAACAAAAAAACAGAATCCAAACCGCCGGAAGTGACGCTGTTTCCGCGGTAACGTGCCAGTGTTTACTGTCTCCATGGTAACCGGGTCTCCGCGCTGTTTACAGGCTGTGATGATTTTCAGTTTTTAATGATAAAATAAAAGTGAAGATGCTTCTGAGACAGAGAGGAACCACGGTGAATAAAAAAGTTAGGAGTATTAAAGTGTTAAAGTATTAAAGTATTAAAGGATCAGCTAATGGGATGAAGTATCTTATTATTTGCTTCATATGATGATGTGATGCTGTGTGTGATATTAGGAAAGCAATAAGTTGTGTGTTGAGTGGAAAAGACTTGTGATTACCAGTATGTATTAACTATGACAAAGAACTGAAGGTATGAGATATAGGATGCTTTGTGTTCTATAAGATTCAAACAGCAAATATCTCATTATATCGGACGCTGTTCGACGGGGTTCGAGGGGGGTCGGATGGAGTCACATGAAGTCAGAAGATCCTGGAATGTGAGGATGCAAGGATGGAGTCAAATAAACAGCCAATCATTTTTGTATTGCATATAAGACTGGTTCAGGGGTCAGTCATAGGAAGATCTAGACCCAGAGTTCTGTATGCTTTGTTCATTTACTGCTAAATAAATGTCATATTGAGACTGAATATCTTCTCCTTTATTAAACCAACACGCAGACTCAGCTCACACATAGATTAGTTAGTAAAGAAAGATAAAGTCCAACACGTCACACACCCCTCTGTCTCCCCTCATTTCCTGTCTAGCTACTGTCAATAAAGGAAATATCTCATATGCCCAAAAAAACCCCAACTAAACTTTATTTAACACACAGTCCTGTTGTAGTGACTTGGTTTTAACAAAACAAACCCTAAGCCACAATGAGGGGCTGCTACCAGGATAACTGTTTGACACGTCATCACCGGCTCCGTGTAGTAAATCAAACATCAGTAGCGTACTTATGCTCAAAAATGTATTTATTCACTACCATCAGCCGTGCGGCCTTCACGAGTCTACATACACTTACTCATAACTTGTATGCAAAACAACAAAAACTACATTAGGCTACTGGCGGCGACGGCAAAGACAACGACAACGGTCAAAGAACTGTGTGCTTCTCCCGGTAAGCAGCACACCTGGCGAGCTCCCGCCCCTTCCTCTACTTATAAGGTTTCACCTGCTGCCACTTAATGCACCCTCAATGCGCCACCTGCTGTGGCAAACAGGGAATTACATGACACACAAATTATTACAAATACAAATGGCTCTAACACCTGTACACAGACAGGTTAACACACTGACCTTTACCACTCCTTCACAGAGAGCGTCCTCACACTTTCATTCATCTCCTGGTTTTATTCCATCAGCAAGATCAGACACGTTTACTCATTGGACTCCCTGTTAGAGTTCTGACAGACAATCCACACCGCTCACAGGATCCTACACGACTCCCCACACAGTAGAGGTAAGACTGGGCCTAAAAAATCCAGCCCGAGCCGACCCAGGCCCGCGGGTGTTAAAGCCCGACCCGGCCCGAGCCCAGTCAATTAACTTGATTTGCAGCCGAGCCCGAAAAAACCAGAAATGTTATATTTTATTTGTGAGGAGGAGGAGGAGGAGGAGGAGGAGGAGGACGACGAGGACGAGGACAACAACACTGCTCCGGGAAAAGGGACTGGTTGCAATTTGTGTGATCCCATTTGTGACGATGCCTGTTCATAATGATAACACATTAAAGCCTGTGGAGGAAGGAAGGAAGGAAGGAAGGAAGGAGGGATGGAGGGAGGGAGGGAGGAAGGAAGCCTGTCTTTTGTAATGAATTCTCCCAGTTTAACTGTAAGATGCATATTCTCTGACAAGGAGAGGAACAGCAGCAGGAGCAGGTCTCTGGGCTTTGGGTTTTAGTATACATAATACATAAATATATATTTATTAAAAAAAAGTTGGCGAGAGAGAAGCCCGACCCGACCCGAATGTAATAATTGACATTTTGGGCATTTCGGGCCGGGTCGGACTCGGGCTCGGGCTTAAGATCTTACCTCTACCACACAGTGGCTCCCGTCAGGCTGCAGAACACAAAGGAGGATCCACCTTTGTCCCCACAGCAGTCCAGCTCCAGAACTCTGACCCCTCCCTGTCCCAACACCATTGCCCCTCGACTGACTGGATGCACACAGCACTTCACCATGAAGCACAGAGCAGTCTGACTGTGACACTGGAAATACTGACTATAGCACTTTATATGATTTATGTTGGTCCTTTTTTAATGATGCTGCTCCTCGTGCCTTTAAATGACCCCTCAGGGACAAATACAGTGTTTTGAATTGAATTATATTATTGGTCAGAACATATAAAACTGATATGTGAAGAAGGCCTTCCCCCTCACTCTCTCCTCACCTGGACTCTGCCTTACAGTACACTTTTAGACTTTGGGCCAATCAGAACTCAGTTAGACTGAAGTCTGCCACACATCGGATGCTCTGCTGGACTTTCTCTTCTGTCATCTGGTGTGAAGTGCTCCAGTGAATGAGTGAAGAATGAGTTACTGGTGAATAGTTTGAGTTTCAGTCGACCTAAAGAGGCTCAGGTTCATGTTAGGTGTCTATTAGTAGCAACTGTTCTCCACTTACTGGCTGTAAATGGTCTGGATGTTATCTTTAGTATTTATTAAAGATAAAATATCAGATTGATTAATCTGCTCATGAAGTAAAGAGGAGCCACATCACATACAGAGCAGCAGCCTCTTGTATTAATGCAGTGCATGTACACTACTGGCCTTTAGAGGGCGATGTAGAGCCACTGATATTCATCCACTGTTTGAGCCTCAGATGTTTAATGTAGATTCACATTATTTATCTACAACTTCTACGTGTGTGTTGTATATTTTATCCAGATGTCTGATGTGTTTATTATGGTTATTATATTGATTTATACAGAACCACTGAGTCATCAGACTGATGTATGAGACTGTGGATGTGGAGGTGAAAATAAAGACTTAAAACTGAGTTCTTCTTGAATAAATCCAAAACATAGTCTTATCAGGGAAGCTGCACCTCCTTCACATGATATCCAATGTAGAAAATAGCCCAGATTACATTTAGTTAAAGCTTGAAAAAGATGTGACCATTCTTTGTGGTGTCAGCAACCTTAATACCTTCACTTTAAATGTGTCCCTCTGATTCTTCAGCCTGAAATGAGCCAGTGTCATCAGTAGATGTGATGGTTGGAAGCAATAAAGACATTGGTCTGCTGTATATGAGAAGTATTTTAAAAACTGCTCAAAGGTTTTCACAGTTACACTGATTTCTCATTCATGGGGAGCGAATCCTCATCGGTTCTGTCTATGGCCCTAATGCTTTCGAGCTTTCTTTTCTAGACTGCTTGCAGCGACATCCTCACGTTTAACCCCCTTCACAGTTTTCGGAGGAGACTTTAACTGTGTTCAGGATGCTAGTGTTGACCAATCTCCATCAAAACCTGCTTTTATATCAAAAAAGACCGCAAGGCTGAAGGAACTGTGTGAGGATATGGGTCTCTTTGACGTTTGGAGAATCATAAACCCAACGGCAAAAGATTACACTTTTTACTCCCACCCCCACAAATCTCTATCAAGAATTTACTATTTTCTAGTGTCTAGAGAGGTAGTAGATAGAGTCAAAGATGTTAAGCTTGCCTTCAAAAACATTGTCTCTGAGTAGAACAGATTTTAAACTCTGTGACAAACTTCTGTTTCTGGCCAGGAGATGTATTCTGAAGCAGTGGATTAGTGACAAACCTCCAACTGTCACACAATGGTACCAAGAAACATATAAAGTTTTACCCTTAGAAAGACTTACTGCGCAAATGAAAGGGGATGATAATTTGCTTGAGGGAACATGGTCTGCCTTTCTGAGATACTTACCCTCCGGGACACTGTAAATAAGGGCAGATACGCTTTAGACTGGAATACTCCCACTGGATGATTTATGTTATATCCGTTGTTGCCAACTCTCTAGATCTCCCCTTCTCTGCTTTTGCTTTGCTTTCTTTCTTTACATATCTGACTATCTCTAATTGTATATATTTAGTGTTGTACAGATGGCTTTATTTAATTTAGTATTTTAAATTGAATTTTATTGTTTATCTGTTTTTACATTTACTTATTTATTTGTATTAACGTCATCCACCCTGTTTTTGTCTTGTGTACTTGTATAATTTTTACTTCTGGGTGAGAGAAGGCACAGTATGTGTATAGAATGACTAATGCGACAGTTGGGGATGGCATTTCTCTTCACCTCCCTTTTTCAGAAGTTTCCCATCGTTCTCTTGACTAACATGCGTCTCAGTACGACAGTTAATGTCACGTATAAAGCGCTCCTATGAACCACAACTCTTCTATAACTGAGTGTTTCTCTGGTCATGTGATTTCAGAAATATGATGAGACTTTAAAAAACTACAGAACAGAAACTCAAAGGTTTAACCATACCTGCGTGTTGAGTTGTCTGCATTTGAGTGAAGCTTTCACTTTGTGTCTCTACAGAGAATATTCACATCTTATTATCATTTAACAATGTTTCACACTAACTGAAAGAAAAGTCCAAAACATCAATGATTCAAAAATAAAAAAGCAACTGAAGCCAAAACTAACTATTCTATGTTGTAAAGAAGCCTGTGTGCATTGTTGTTCATATATTAATATAGTTAGATGATGTTATAATTGGTATTTACAGACATGCGGCCGCAAGTCCGACGACACGACTACAAAGTCAATCATGGAACTGCGGCCTAGGGTGTCCTGGTGCCAAGTGCACATATGGACCCCCCCCCCCCCCTTATGCTTGAACATGGTGTTCGTTATGGACAACCTTTGACGAGCACAGAAGTCCAATAACCGAACACCGCTCGGGTTCAAAGGCATAAATGCCCCCGACAACTGAGCTCCTGGGTTCATTGGGACGCACAAACCCCTCCACCACGATAAGGTAGTAGCTCATGGAGGGGACGTCTCCAGGCCCAGATTACCTGTGAGACCAGAAAGCACAGACAACTCCGGGGAAGAAGTTTAGCTTATTGATGCATTAATAGAACATGAATGTTAATGGATATAGATGGATGGATAGAGAGAGAGAGGGAGGAGGAGAGAGGATAGATGGATGGATAGAGAGAGAGAGGGAGGAGGAGAGAGGATAGATGGATGGATAGAGAGAGAGAGGGAGGAGGAGAGAGGATAGATGGATGGATAGAGAGAGAGAGGGAGGAGGAGAGAGGATAGATGGATGGATAGAGAGAGAGAGGGAGGAGGAGAGAGGATAGATGGATGGATAGAGAGAGAGAGGGAGGAGGAGAGAGGAGCCCAGTGCATCATGGGAGTCCCCCGGCAGTCTAAGCCTATAGCAGCATAAACTAGGAGCTGGAACCCCTAACCCCAACTAGAAGCTTTATCACAAAGGAACGTTTAAAGGCCACACTGCTCTCCTTCACGGCGATGTGAGAGCTGATCCTCGGCTCTGAGATCAGTTCAGACGAAGATTCATTAACTGACTCATTCAGATTAGGGAAAAGGATTAAATAAAATGCTGCATACATATCTTTAAAACAGTCAGCACATATTGGACAGTATATGGCTCAGTGATAAATAAGGTGATGAATTCATAAATCAGTTAAACTAGATTTAAAAGCAGCATCAGGTTTGTTAAAATGTACATTTAGTATTTTTGTTGGTTTTATAGATAAATTCAGACTGAACTCCGCAGCAAGACATCATGGAGGTTACGCCCAGTTCAATATAATCAATATATTAAAAAAAGATCAATAAGAGAAAACTGGATCAATGTGTAATTAGTCTTAAACGTAGAGAGGGTTCTGCCCCCCGGAACCAATCTGGGAGACGGTTCTAGAGGAGAGGAACCTGATAGGTGAAGGCTCTGCCTCCTGTTCTACTTTTAGAGATACTAGGAACCACAAGTAGGCCTGCATGCTGGGAGCACAGTGTTCTAGTAGGTACATAAGGTTCTATGAGCTGGGAGCACAGGGTTCTAGTAGGTTCATAAGATTCTATGAGCTGGGAGCGCAGTGTTCTAGTAGGTTCATAAGGTTCTATGAGCTGGGAGCGCAGTGTTCTAGTAGGTTCATGAGGTTCTATGAGCTGGGAGCACAGTATTCTAGTAGGTTCATAATGTTCTATGAGCTGGGAGCACAGTGTTCTAGTAGGTTCATAAGGTTCTATGAGCTGGGAGCACAGTGTTCTAGTAGGTTCATAAGGTTCTATGAGCTGGCAGCGCAATGTTCTAGTAGGTTCATAAGGTTCTATGAGCTGGGAGCACAGTGTTCTAGTAGGTTCATAAGGTTCTATGAGCTGGGAGCACAGTGTTCTAGTAGGTTCATAAGGTTCTATGAGCTGGGAGCGCAGTGTTCTACTAGGTTCATAAAGTTCTATGAGCTGGGAGCGCAGTGTTCTAGTAGGTTCATAAGGTTCTATGAGCTGGGAGCGCAGTGTTCTAGTAGGTTCATAAGGTTCTATGAGCTGGGAGCGCAGTGTTCTAGTAGGTTCATAAGGGTCTATGAGCTGGGAGCACAGTGTTCTAGTAGGTTCATAAGGTTCTATGAGCTGGGAGCGCAGTGTTCTAGTAGGTTCATAAGGTTCTATGAGCTGGGAGCACAGTGTTCTAGTAGGTTCATAAGGTTCTATGAGCTGTCAAAATCTCAAGAAAAATAAAAAAACTTCTGATTGTCCTGCCAAAAAAAAGGCCCAAACCTGAACCTCTCATCAGAGTTACATCTCCTCTCATACAACAACTGCTGTGGAAAGTTTTTTTTATTAAAGATAAAATAGCAGATTCATTAATCTGCTCATGAAGTAAAGAGGAGCCACATCACATACAGAGCAGCAGCCTCTTGTATTAATGCAGTGCATGTACACTACTGGCCTTTAGAGGGCGATGTAGAGCCACTGATATTAATCCACTGTTTCAGCCTCAGATGTTTAATGCAGATTCACATTATTTATCTACAACTTCTACGTGTGTGTTGTATATTTTATACAGATGTCTGATGTGTTTATTATCCTTATTATATTAATTTATACAGAACCACTGAGACATCAGACTGATGTATGAGACTGTGGATGTGGAGGTGAAAATAAAGACTTAAAACTGAGTTCTTCTTGAATAAATCCAAAACATAGTCTTATAAGGGAAGCTGCACCTCCTTCACATGATATCCAATGTAGAAAATAGCCCAGATTACATTTAGTTAAAGCTTGAAAAAGATGTGGCCTTTCTTTTTGGTGTCAGCAACCTTAATACCTTCACTTTAAATGTGTCCCTCTGATTCTTCAGCCTGAAATGAGCCAGTGTGATCAGTAGATGTGATGGTTGGAAGCAATAAAGACATTGGTCTGCTGTATATGAGAAGTATTTTAAAAACTGCTCAAAGGTTTTCACAGTTACACTGATTTCTCATTCATGGGGAGCGAATCCTCATCGGTTCTGTCTATGGCCCTAATGCTTTCGAGCTTTCTTTTCTAGACTGCTTGCAGCGACATCCTCACGTTTAACCCCCTTCACAGTATTCGGAGGAGACTTTAACTGTGTTCAGGATGCTAGTGTTGACCAATCTCCATCAAAACCTGCTTTTATATCAAAAAAGACCGCAAGGCTGAAGGATCTGTGTGAGGATATGGGTCTCTTTGACGTTTGGAGAATCATAAACCCAACGGCAAAAGATTACACTTTTTACTCCCACCCCCACAAATCTCTATCAAGAATTTACTATTTTCTAGTGTTTACAGAGGTGGTAGATAGAGTCAAAGCCATTAAGCTTGCCTTCAAAAACATTGTCTCTGAGTAGAACAGACTTTAAACTCTGTGACAAACTTCTGTTTCTGGCCAGGAGATGTATTCTGAAGCAGTGGATTAGTGACAAACCTCCAACTGTCACACAATGGTACCAAGAAACATATAAAGTTTTACCCTTAGAAAGACTTACTGCGCGAATGAAAGGGGATGATAATTTGTTTGAGGGAACATGGTCTGCCTTTCTGAGATACTTACCCTCCGGGACACTGTAAATAAGGGCAGATACGCTTTAGACTGGAATCCTCCCACTGGATGATTTATGTTATATCCGTTGCTGCCAACTCTCTAGATCTCCCCTTCTCTGCTTTTGCTTTGCTTTCTTTCTTTACATATCTGACTATCTCTAATTGTATATATTTAGTGTTGTACAGATGGCTTTATTTAATTTAGTATTTTAAATTGAATTTTATTGTTTATCTGTTTTTACATTTACTTATTTATTTGTATTAACGTCATCCACCCTGTTTTTGTCTCGTGTACTTGTATAATTTTTACTTCTGGGTGAGAGAAGGCACAGTATGTGTATAGAATGACTAATGCGACAGTTGGGGATGGCATTTCTCTTCACCTCCCTTTTTCAGAAGTTTCCCATCGTTCTCTTTACTAACATGCAGCTCAGTACGACAGTTAATGTCACGTATAAAACGCTCCTATGACCCACAACGCTTCTATAAGAGTTTATCTGGTCATGTGTTTTCAGAAATATGAGGAGACTTTAAAAAACTACAGAATAGAAACTCAAAGGTTTAACCATACCTGCGTGTTGAGTTGTCTGCATTTGAGTGAAGCTTTCACTTTATATCTCTACAGAGAATATTCACATCTTATTATCATTTAACAATGTTTCACACTAACTGAAAGAAAAGACCAAAACATCAATGATTCACAAATAAAAAAGCAACTGAAGCCAAAACTAACTAAACAATGTTGTAAAGAAGCCTGTGTGCATTGTTGTTCATATATTAATATAGTTAGATGATGTTATAATTGGTATTTACACTGATGTTTTATATCAAACCTTCATCAATCAATCAATCAATCAATCTTTATTTATAAAGCACCAAATCCCAACAGAGTCATGTGAAGGCTCTTTCCACATAGAGCATGTCTAAACCGAACTCTTCAGGTTTCATTTAAAGAGACCCAACATTCCCACATGAGCAGCACTTGGTGACAGTGGAGAGAAAGGGAGGAGAGAGGAGAGAGGAGAGGAAGGATAGGAGGGAGAGGAAGGAGAGGAAGGAGAGGAGAGAGAAGAAGGAGAGGAGAGAGAGGAAGGAGAGGAGAGAGAGAGGAAGGAAAGGAGAGAGAGAGGAAGGAGAGGAGAGAGAGAGGAAGGAAAGGAGAGAGAGAGGAAGGAGAGGAGAGAGAGAGGAGAGAGGAGAGAGAGGAAGGAGAGGAGAGAGAGAGGAAGGAGCGGAGAGAGAGGAAGGAGAGGAGGAGAGAGGAGAGAGAGGAAGGAGAGGAGGAGAGAGGAAGGAGAGGAGAGAGGGAGGAGAGGAGAGAGAAGCACATTGAAGGTCCAGGACTGGAATCTGTCATCCGGACGTCTCCAGGCCCAGATTACCTGTGAGACCAGAAAGCACAGACAACTCCGGGGAAGAAGTTTAGCTTATTGATGCATTAATAGAACATGAATGTTAATGGATATAGATGGATGGATAGAGAGAGAGAGAGGGAGGAGGAGAGAGGAGCCCAGTGCATCATGGGAGTCCCCCGGCAGTCTAAGCCTATAGCAGCATAAACTAGGAGCTGGAACCGGCCCCAACTAGAAGCTTTATCACAAAGGAACGTTTGAAGCCTACTCTTAGACGTAGAGAGTCATTGATTCATGTTTGATTCATCTTAAGGGAAAAAAGACATTTGCAGTGTTTTATGGTCCAAGAGAAGATTTTATAGTTTGAATAATGATTTTTGAATTAGTTTAATTAACACGTTTGCATTTATAAACATCAGCTGCACAAACATTTAAAAGGTGCATTTTATTTCCATGTTGTACTCTGTGGGTCATATCAGGTATAGAAATGTGTACAGGATGTTTTTGCTCTCAAATGTTAAAAAAGGGTCAATTAGACCCTGAACAGCATTTAAAGGTTAAATTTAAAGCATTTCATTGATTATATAAAAGCAGATAAAACATAAAAAGGATTTAAGAGAATACATGAATAATAATAAAGGATAGAACCAAATAATACAGGAAGTGAGCACAAAGCCTGTGAGAGTCTGAGCTGCTCCTTTCTTTCTATGCAACAACTCTAACTGACAAAGTTCAAACTGGAACATACACAGTGACAGCAGCGCAGCAGCTCTAACCACAGCACATCACATACGTGCTTTTAGGAAAGGTTACACATGTCGAGTGGTTTTCATCACCCTTTCAGTTCTCAGCCTGTCTCTCTTTGATCTCTGCTCTCCTCCAACACTTTAACTCAAAGTCTGTTTCCATCTTAAGATGAGATCTGCTAATTAAAGAAGCTTCATGTTATCCTGCCTTGATTATTACAACTTATTATACTACATTATAATTATATGATATACTTTGGTATCACTCAGTCTTATTCATCTCGTCTCCAACGTCTAGATTGAGGCTAATTTGATAGTTTGGTTATTACTTCAAATTAATAATTAGGATTGATTATTCTTTAATTTCTTATGAATAATTATTTATGATAATTATTCATCATGATTAATAACCTCTCCTACATTTTATGGCTGTCCCATGGTGAGGCTAATCTATTCCTAATAGTGGCCGTCTGCCTCGACCGTCAGGGTTAAGAGAAATAAGATCGGCCTGAAAGCTGGAAGGGTTGTTGGAGTCAGATTGAAGGGTTGTGTGAGTCAGATTGGAGGGTTGTGTGAGTCAGATTGAAGGGTTGTTGGAGTCAGATTGAAGGGTTGTTGGAGTCAGATTGAAGGGTTGTCTGAGTCAGATTGAAGGGTTGTGTGAGTCAGATTGAAGGGTTGTCTGAGTCAGATTGAAGGGTTGTTGGAGTCAGATTGAAGGGTTGTGTGAGTCAGATTGAAGGGTTGTGTGAGTCAGATTGGAGGGTTGTGTGAGTCAGATTGAAGGGTTGTGTGAGTCAGATTGAAGGGTTGTTGGAGTCAGATTGAAGGGTTGTGTGAGTCAGATTGACGGGTTGTGTGAGTCAGATTGAAGGGTTGTGAGAGTCAGATTGAAGGGTTGTGAGAGTCAGATTGAAGGGTTGTGAGAGTCAGATTGAAGGGTTGTGAGAGTCAGATTGAAGGGTTGTCTGAGTCAGATTGAAGGGTTGTTGGAGTCAGATTGAAGGGTTGTGTGAGTCAGATTGAAGGGTTGTGTGAGTCAGATTGAAGGGTTGTGAGAGTCAGATTGAAGGGTTGTGAGAGTCAGATTGAAGGGTTGTCTGAGTCAGATTGAAGGGTTGTTGGAGTCAGATTGAAGGGTTGTGTGAGTCAGATTGAAGGATTGTGTGAGTCAGATTGACGGGTTGTGTGAGTCAGATTGAAGGGTTGTTGGAGTCAGATTGAAGGGTTGTTGGAGTCAGATTGAATGGTTGTGTGAGTCAGATTGAAGGGTTGTGAGAGTCAGATTGAAGGGTTGTGTGAGTCAGATTGAAAGGTTGTGTGAGTCAGATTGAAGGGTTGTGTGAGTCAGATTGAAGGGTTGTTGGAGTCAGATTGAAGGGTTGTTTGAGTCAGATTGAAGGGTTGTGTGAGTCAGATTGAAGGGTTGTGAGAGTCAGATTGAAGGGTTGTGTGAGTCAGATTGAAGGGTTGTGTGAGTCAGATTGAAGGGTTGTGTGAGTCAGATTGAAGGGTTGTGTGAGTCAGATTGAAGGGTTGTGTGAGTCAGATTGAAGGGTTGTTGGAGTCAGATTGAAGGGTTGTGTGAGTCAGATTGAAGGGTTGTGAGAGTCAGATTGAAGGGTTGTGAGAGTCAGATTGAAGGGTTGTTGGAGTCAGATTGAAGGGTTGTTGGAGTCAGATTGACGGGTTGTTGGAGTTAGATTGACGGGTTGTTGGAGTCAGATTGACGGGTTGTTGGAGTCAGATTGAAGGGCTGTTGGAGTCAGATTGAAGGGTTGTGACAGTGAATCTGTAGAATGAGAAAACTGAAAACTGAAGGTAAAAACCTTTTTAAGCAGTGTGAGGAACACTATGTGTATATCTGATGGTGAGGATAAGGACTGACTCTATGTGGGCAGGTAGAGGAAGCCTGTGAGGATGTGAGCTCTGAGCAGTGAGGACGGATACCCGACTGTCACTAACCCTAACCCAGCGCTGCCTCGTCCCTCTGCCCAGGGCAATGCAGAGACGGGATATTATTGGTCAGAACACATAAAACTGATATGTGAAGAAGGCCTTCCCCCTCACTCTCTCCTCACCTGGACTCTGCCTTACAGACTTTGGGCCAATCAGAACTCAGTTAGACTGAAGTCTGCCACACATCAGATGCTCAGCTGGACTTTCTCTTCTGTCATCTGGTGTGAAGTGCTCTAGTGACTGAGTGAAGAATGAGTTACTGGTGAATAGTTTGAGTTTCAGTCGACCTAAAGAGACTCAGGTTCATGTTAGGTGTCTGTTAGTAGCAACTGTTCTTCACTTACTGGCTGTAAATGGTCTGGATGTTATCTTTAGTATTTATTAAATGCTGTATTAATTAATCTGCTCATGAAGTAAAGAGGAGCCACATCACATACAGAGCAGCAGTCTCTTGTATTAATGCAGTGCATGTACACTACTAGCCTTTAGAGGGCGATGTAGAGCCACTGATATTCATCCACTGTTTCAGACTCAGATGTGTCTTTAATATATATTATCTACATATCGGACATGTTTATTATGGTTATTATATTATATTAAGTAATAAAGACATTGGTCTGTAGGACGGTTAAATGACTTCTACAAAGTTCACTGGTCTGTTCATCATCTCTTTATTTTAGGAAAATCTTCTACATCTTGGTCACTAAACACTGTTGTTTCACGTCTAGACAACTTCTCATCAAATGTATTCTGCTGTATATGAGACGTATTCACAGTTAAACTGATTTCTCTTCACTTCCCTTTTTCAGAAGTTTCCCACAGTTCTCTTTACTAACATGCGGCTTAGTACGACAGTTAATGTCACGTATAAAACGCTCCTATGAACCACAACACCTCTATAACTGAGTGTGTGGTGTTTATCTGGTCATGTGTTTTCAGAAATATGATGAGACTTTAAAAACCTACAGAACAGAAACTCAAAGGTTTAACCATACCTGCGTGTTGAGTTGTCTGCATTTGAGTGAAGCTTTCACTTTATATCTCTGCAGAGAATATTCACATCTTATTATCATTTAACAATGTTTCACACTAACTGAAAGAAAAGTCCAAAACATCAATGATTCACAAATAAAAAAGCAACTGAAGCCAAAACTAACTAAACTATGTTGTAAAGAAGCCTGTGTGCATTGTTGTTCATATATTAATATAGTTAGATGATGTTATAATTGGTATTTACACTGATGTTTTATATTAAGCCTTTATGTGTACAGGATCAGAGGTGGACCCTGAAGGATCTTTACTGTTTGGTCTGCTAGGGTTGGAGATTATCTGAAATAACATCATAAGACATGTCTGTTTCATATTCATCAGTTATCACAGTAGAACGTCATTAGTGACAACATGTATAATAAATATATTTTTAATATAGTTAGATGGTGTTATAATTGGTATTTACACTGATGTTTAATATTAAACCTTCATCAATCAATCAATCAATCTTTATGTATAAAGCACCAAATCCCAACAGAGTCATGTGAAGGTTCTTTCCACATAGAGCAGGTCTAAACCGAACTCTTCAGGTTTCATTTAAAGAGACCCAACATTCCCACATGAGCAGCACTTGGTGACAGTGGAGAGAAAAAACTCCCTTTAACAGGAAGAGGAGAGAGAGAGAGGAAGGAGAGGGGAGAGAGAGGAAGAGGAGAGAGATGAAGGAGAGAGAGGAAGGAGAGGAGAGAGAGGAAGGAGAGGAGAGAGAGGAAGGAGAGGAGAGAGAGGAAGGAGAGGAGAGAGAGAGAGAAGAGAGAGGAAGGAGAGGAGAGAGAGGAAGGAGAGGAGAGAGAGGAAGGACAGTAGAGAGAGGAAGGAGAGGAGAGAGAGGAAGGAGAGGAAGGAGAGAGGAAGGAGAGGAGAGAGAGAGAGGAAGGAGAGGAAGGAGAGGAAGGAGAGGAGAGGAGAGAGAGGAAGGAGAGGAGAGAGAAGCACATTGAAGGTCCGGGACTGGAATCTGTCATCCGGACGTCTCCAGGCCCAGATTACCTGTGAGACCAGAAAGCACAGACAACTCCGGGGAAGAAGTTTAGCTTATTGATGCATTAATAGAACATGAATGTTAATGGATATAGATGGATGGATAGAGAGAGAGAGGGAGGAGGAGAGAGGATAGATGGATGGATAGAGAGAGAGAAGGAGGAGGAGAGAGGAGCCCAGTGCATCATGGGAGTCCCCCCGGCAGTCTAAGCCTATAGCAGCATAAACTAGGAGCTGGAACCGGCCCCAACTAGAAGCTTTATCACAAAGGAACGTTTGAAGCCTACTCTTAAACGTAGAGAGTCATTGATTCATGTTTGATTCATCTTAAGGGAAAAAAAGACATTTGCAGTGTTTTATGGTCCAAGAGAAGATTTTATAGTTTGAATAATGATTTTTGAATTAGTTTAATTAACACAACGTTTGCATTTATAAACATCAGCTGCACAAACATTTAAAAGCTGCATTTTATTTCCATGTTGTACTCTGTGGGTCATATCAGGTATAGAAATGTTTATGGGATGTTTTCATTGATTATATAAAAGCAGATAATACATAAAAAGGATTTAAGAGAAGATGTGAATAATAATAAAAGATAGAACCAAATAATACATGAAGTGAGCACAAAGCCTGTGAGAGTCTGAGCAGCTCCTTCCTTTCTATGCAACAACTCTAACTGGCAAAGTTCAAACTGGAACATACACAGTGACAGCAACGCAGCAGCTCTAACCACAGCACATCACATACGTGCTTTTAGGAATGGGTTACACATGTCGAGTAGTTTTCATCATCACCCTTTCAGTTCTCAGCCTGTCTCTCTTTGATCTCTGCTCTCCTCCAACACTTTAACTCAAAGTCTGTTTCCAGCTTAAGATGAGATCTGCTAATTAAAGAAGCTTCATATCATCCTGCCTTGATTATTACAACTTATTATACTACATTATAATTATATGATATACTTTGGTATCACTCACTCTTGTTCATCTCGTCTCCAACTTCTAGATTGAGGCTAATTTGATAGTTTGGTTATTACTTCAAATGAATAATTAGGATTGATTATTCTTTAATTTCTTATGAATAATTATTTATGATAATTATTCATCATGATTAATAACCTCTCCTACATTTTATGGCTGTCCCATAGTGAGGCTAATCTATTCCTAATAGTGGCCGTCTGCCTCGACCGTCTGGGTTAAGAGAAATAAGATCGGTCTGAAAACTGGAAGGGTTGTGTGAGTCAGATTGAAGGGTTGTGTGAGTCAGATTGAAGGGTTGTCTGAGTCAGATTGAAGGGTTGTGTGAGTCAGATTGAAGGGTTGTGAGAGTCAGATTGAAGGGTTGTGTGAGTCAGATTGAAGGGTTGTGAGAGTCAGATTGAAGGGTTGTGTGAGTCAGATTGAAGGGTTGTGTGAGTCAGATTGACGGATTGTGTGAGTCAGATTGAAGGGTTGTGTGAGTCAGATTGAAGGGTTGTTGGAGTCAGATTGAAGGGTTGTTGGAGTCAGATTGAAGGGTTGTTGGAGTCAGATTGAAAGGTTGTGTGAGTCAGATTGAAGGGTTGTGTGAGTCAGATTGAAGGGTTGTGAGAGTCAGATTGAAGGGTTGTGAGAGTCAGATTGAAGGGTTGTGTGAGTCAGATTGAAGGGTTGTGTGAGTCAGATTGAAGGGTTGTTGGAGTCAGATTGAAGGGTTGTGTGAGTCAGATTGAAGGGTTGTTGGAGTCAGATTGAAGGGTTGTGTGAGTCAGATTGAAGGGTTGTGTGAGTCAGATTGAAGGGTTGTGTGAGTCAGATTGAAGGGTTGTGTGAGTCAGATTGAAGGGTTGTGTGAGTCAGATTGAAAGGTTGTGTGAGTCAGATTGAAGGGTTGTTGGAGTCAGATTGAAGGGTTGTGTGAGTCAGATTGAAGGGTTGTTGGAGTCAGATTGAAGGGTTGTGTGAGTCAGATTGAAGGGTTGTGTGAGTCAGATTGAAGGGTTGTTGGAGTCAGATTGAAGGGTTGTTGGAGTCAGATTGAAGGGTTGTGTGAGTCAGATTGAAGGGTTGTGTGAGTCAGATTGAAGGGTTGTGTGAGTCAGATTGAAGGGTTGTGTGAGTCAGATTGAAGGGTTGTGTGAGTCAGATTGAAGGGCTGTTGGAGTCAGATTGAAGGGTTGTGACAGTGAATCTGTAGAATGAGAAAACTGAAAACTGAAGGTAAAAACCTTTTAAGCAGTGTGAGGAACACTATGTGTACATCTGATGGTGAGGATAAGGACTGACTCTATGTGGGCAGGTAGAGGAAGCCTGTGAGGATGTGAGCTCTGAGCAGTGAGGACGGATACCCGACTGTCACCAACCCTAACCCAGCGCTGCCTCGTCCCTCTGCCCAGGGGAACGCAGGGACGGGATATTATTGGTCAGAACATATAAAACTGATATGTGAAGAAGGCCTTCCCCCTCACTCTCTCCTCACCTGGACTCTGCCTTACAGACTTTGGGCCAATCAGAACTCAGTTAGACTGAAGTCTGCCACACATCAGATGCTCAGCTGGACTTTCTCTTCTGTCATCTGGTGTGAAGTGCTCCAGTGAATGAGTGAAGAATGAGTTTCTGCTGCTATTTTCTGGTGAATAGTTTGAGTTTCAGCCGACCTAAAGAGACTCAGGTTCATGTTAGGTGTCTGTTAGTAGCAACTGTTCTTCACTTACTGGCTGTAAATGGCCTGGATGTTATCTTTAGTATCTATTAAAGATAAAATATCAGATTAATTAATCTGCTCATGAAGTAAAGAGGAGCCACATCACATACAGAGCAGCAGCCTCTTGTATTAATGCAGTGCATGTACACTACTGGCCTTTAGAGGGCGATGTAGCACCACTCATATTAATCCACTGTTTCAGCCTCAGATGTGTTTGTTTAATATATATTATCTACATATCAGACATGTTTATTATGGTTATTATATTATATTAAGCAATAAAGACATTGGTCTGTAGGACGGTTAAATGACTTCTACATAGTTCACTGGTCTGTTCATCATCTCTTTATTTTACGATGAAATTTGGATCCTTCTGAAAATCTTCTACATCTTGGTCACTAAACACTGTTGTTTCACATCTAGACAACTTCTCATCAAATGTATTCTGCTGTATATGAGACGTATTTTAAAAACTGCTCAAAGGTTTTCACAGTTACACTGAAGTTTCCCACAGTTCTCTTTACTAACATGCGGCTCAGTACGACAGTTAATGTCACGTATAAAACGCTCCTATGACCCACAACGCTTCTATAACTGAGTGTGTGGTGTTTATCTGGTCATGTGTTTTCAGAAATATGATGAGACTTTAAAAAACTATAGAACAGAAACTCAAAGGTTTAACCATACCTGCGTGTTGAGTTGTCTGCATTTGAGTGAAGCTTTCACTTTATATCTCTACAGAGAATATTCACATCTTATTATCATTTAACAATGTTTCACACTAACTGAAAGAAAAGACCAAAACATCAATGATTCACAAATAAAAAAGCAACTGAAGCCAAAACTAACTAAACTATGTTGTAAAGAAGCCTGTGTGCATTGTTGTTCATATATTAATATAGTTAGATGATGTTATAATTGGTATTTACACTGATGTTTTATATTAAGCCTTTATGTGTACAGGATCAGAGGTGGACCCTGAAGAATCTTTACTGTTTGGTCTGCTAGGGTTGGAGATTATCTGAAATAACATCATAAGACATGTCTGTTTCATATTCATCAGTTATCACAGTCGAACGTCATTAGTGCTAACATATATATTGAATATATTTTGGAGACTGAGCTTTGAAACCACAGAGTGGATGTCCATGACTAAGTGCTGCTGGATAGCTTTAAGTCTGATTCTTCTGTAGGTTTGGGTGTCAGGAAGTTCAGAGGAACTTTTTTGTAACCCCACCACCCCCCCACCCGTAACCCTCTATCTACTGATTTGGGTTCAGGGCCTGGTGAGAAATCTTAACATAGTCCTCAAACCTCCTGTTACTGTCCATACTTTAAAGACATTATGCAATTAAAAATGTTTTATTGTGAATAATATATAAGAGATAAATTAGAGGCGGGGTAAATACTGGACCAGACTCAATATGCAACCATGAAGTATATATATCTTCTCTAATCCATTCATAGATATAGCAACAGAAACATGCAAGCTAATACATTTTAATATTTTGGAACATCTGTACACATTGTTTTATGGGTAGCTGGAGGTATAATAGGCTCATTGATGCTACTCTGCTTTTCCAAATGAATGAAGTTACAGTAGCACAGAGTTAATGTCAGGCAGAGATTTAATGGACAGATGTAAAGACATGATCTGAAATGGGTAAAACAGCTGTGGTAAGATAATCATCTTGATAAAATGAACTCCTCCTCATACAAACACCAGCAGACTGACTCTGTGTCAGGTCTGATTTCATATGATGGATTAATAGGATATATAAGTCCTAAAATAGATGAATCCATTAGAGGCCCACTGAGAGTGTCCAAGACCCCTTCAGACTTTGTATTATGTGTTTTATAGTCTGAGAAATTAAGAAATGTAAGAATGATTGTTTCAACCGACTGATATTAATCCACTGTTTGAGCCTCAGATGTTTAATGCAGATTCACATTATTTATCTACAACTTCTACGTGTGTGTTGTATATTTTATCCAGATGTCTGATGTGTTTACTATGGTTATTATATTGATTTATACAGAACCACTGAGTCATCAGACTGATGTATGAGACTATGGATGTGGAGGTGAAAATATAGACTAAAAACTGAGTTCTTCTTGAATAAATCAGAACATAGTCTTATCAGGGAAGCTGCACCTCCCTCACATGATATCCAATGTAGAAAATAGCCAAGATTACATTTAGTTAAAGCTTGAAAAAGATGTGGCCATTCTTTTTGGTGTTAGCAACGTTAATACCTTCACTTTAAACCAGAGGCGGTCCTGGCTAGTTTTGCGCCCTCGGCAGACCAACCGGGGGACCAACCATCACCCCCCCCCCCCCCCCCGACTACAAGCACAATATTGGACTATCTATGTTATTTTATTACATATGTTATTAAATACAAAATTTAACAAGAGTAGAGAAAGAAATTAAGATAGATAAATGACATGTAGTATGTTAACACCAATGTAAATTGCACAAATCCTTCACCATACAGAAATAAGGTGAATAAATGAAATATAGTATGTAAAACTTTTTTTTTTTTTTTTTTTTTTGCATTTTATCTATTTATTTATTGCATTTTCACATAACCCAATAACTTACATGTAGCTATAACGGGTCTGTATTCATTTTATAAATGTATTATTATTTATTTGGAAGCAGCAGTTTATGTTGTGTGGCCTGTGCCCCCCCCCCCGGGATCATAATCATCACAGGTCAGTCTACTCCCTTCTACATCTTGGTCACTAAACACTGTTGTTTCACATCTAGACAACTTCTCATCAAATGTATTCTGCTGTATATGACAAGTTTTCACAGTTAAACTGATTTCTCTTCACTTCCCTTTTTCAGAAGTTTCCCATCGTTCTCTTTACTAACGTCAGGCTCAGTACGACAGTTAATGTCACGTATAAAACGCTCCTATGAACCACAACACCTCTCTAACTGAGTGTGTGGTGTTTATCTGGTCATGTGATTTCAGAGATATGATGAGACTTTAAAAACCTACAGAACAGAAACTCAAAGGTTTAACCATACCTGCGTGTTGAGTTGTCTGCATTTGAGTGAAGCTTTCACTTTATATCTCTACAGAGAATATTCACATCTTATTATCATTTAACAATGTTTCACACTAACTGAAAGAAAAGTCCAAAACATCAATGATTCAAAAATAAAAAAGCAACTGAAGCCAAAACTAACTATTCTATGTTGTAAAGAAGCCTGTGTGCATTGTTGTTCATATATTAATATAGTTAGATGATGTTATAATTGATATTTACACTGATGTTTTATATTAAAGCTTCATGTGTACAGGATCACATACAGGGCTTAACATTTGAACATTTCCACCATTGAGAGTGAACCTTAAAGAATCTTTTATGTTTGATAAGATAAGAAGTACTTTATTAATACCTTAGAGCAGTGGTTCCCAACTTTTTTTTCTTGAAGCCCCCCTTGCCTAACCCTAACCCTAACCCCCCCCCCCAACCCCTACCCACATACACGCACTAAAAGAATAAAGTGATTCATTACAAACTTTTATTTGCAAAAATAAACAGCAGTTGTTATAGATACATTTCTTTCTTCCTTTTTATGTCATCAGGTGTATCACACACACACACACACACACACACACACACACACACACACACACACACACACACACACAGTTTAATTTTTGACAACCAAACAGAGCTGCTGTATTGGATTAAATTAGATTGCACAGGTTAAGATATTGAGTATTTTATATAGTTCACTTATTCTCTGAACTATATTTTATAGTAATAAGTTCTCTAGTATTATACAGTTCAGTAGTGATATTCAGCTTCAGTAGCATCATGTTTTTGTTGAATGTCTCTCTCTCTCTCTTCAGGTCTGTTGAATGAGAAACATCTGAGTGACTTCAAATTGACATTTTGTAACATCAGCTGATAAAACGCGCAGCACCGCACCATTTTACACATTATACCGCTAATATCAGCTGTTTAGTTGGAGCCGTTCATTTACTCTGAGCCGGTTAGCCTGAATCTTGTTGCTATAGTAACGTCACAGTTACCTGTCTGGGGATTAACGTTGTTAATGTTGACATCACATGGCGCTGTTTTCATTAGTCTTTCAGGCTCTGCTGTTTTTTTCTGAGCAGGTTCTGCCTCAGATGATGTAGATTTATGTTTTAACCAGCGGTCTGTGTTTGTTTCCTTAAACTTAATATCACTGTTAGCTTGTCTGTGTCATGCTAGCGGTTCCGGCCCACTGCAGACGTTGGTTGGATTCATTTATTTTATTTTATTTTATATTTATTTTTTTGAAGACGTTAGTTAAGGCGGCGGGTGTGTGTTGCTTAGGTGGCTGCCTTAGCTGTAAAGTGCTGTGGGAAACCCTGGTCTCATATCACGATATCGATGTAATTTAAATATATTCTGAGAATATTAGGTTCTGAAAGTCACGGATCCTGAAATGTGCTGAAGACAGGGGGGATTGAAACCTTCAAAGGAAACTATGCAATTCACTTTTCCTCTGTTTTGCTAACCCTCCATGCCAAAATTGTCGGTCTGCTGGAACAAGCGCAAACATTAGCTAAGCTAAGCTAGCTAAACTGAAGCAGTTTCCTAGTAATGTTGCCTTGCCTAGTAATGTTGCGGTGAGTCGGTCGTTATAAAGCCATAATAAGGTCCTACGTTAATAACAGCAACAGAAAGTAACAGACTTACTGGCAGATTAGAAACTCCAGGTGGCGAACTGGTTCTATCCATGTCCTTTCTCAATGGTGACAGGCAGCGTCCCTAGCCACTCCCCCCAAAACCTCCCCTACACACCAAAATCCTGCCAGTAACTTGAAACTTCAAAGAAATAAACATTGAAACTGAAAACCAGTGAGACTGAAAAAAAACCGACAGTGTAAAAGGATGGACACGAAGAAGAAATCTGAAGAAAAACACATAATAATATATATATCAAAAATCCAAATGAAATATTTCAATGCCAACACTTTTCAGTATCGATACAACTTTTTTTACAATGCCAAATATTAAAGTCAGCATCCTGGCTCCATACATCTAGTGGTCACTACAGAAAACATCATTATCCAGAGTGGATGTAATATTCTTCAGGATATGTTCATTATGATGCTGTGAGCTGTGTTTTCTTTGAGTCTCTGTCAGACTTGCTGCTCAGAATAAAGTCAAACAGACATTTAATGAACAAAGTTCAGCAGAAGCTTCAACAGACTCAGAAAGCAGCTGATGATCCAGTGAAGACACTCTGAGCAAACTGATTTCATCAAGCTCACACTTTATTCATCATTCACAGAAACATGATTTCATGTAGAATAACACAATATACTGCAACGACTCAAATATCACTGCTTAGAAAATAAACTACATGAATGAATACAAGTTTTCCCACATGGCCTGTGTCATCTGAAATATTAAACTCATCATTACAAGCTGTATGATTCAAATACACGTGAAGAAAATCTGATCAGACAGAAGCAAATACTAAACCATTTAATCCTCCCTTTGGGTGTTCCCACACCTCCAATCAACCCAAGTCCTCATCAATTAGCATTTAGCATCATTCCACAGTGATTATACAGATATAATATGATTAACATCAGGTATTTGAAGTCAGTTATAAATGTAATGTAAGCATGGCAAAACTCAGTTCAGCACTTGCCTGCGTTGTGCAGTTGTGTGTAAATTAAAACAAAAATCTGAAATAGAACAAAAACACAGTTTGAATACATGTTAAAAATATTACATATAAAACTAAACTATTGCTCAGTGATATTTAAACTCCATCAAAATATAATCAAAAGATATGCATCAAAACTTAAAGTCAAAATAAAAGTAAGAAGTAGAAACAATTAGATAGTGTGAACATGGCAGAGAAATGTCCATCAGGTTTCTATAATCCCCTACTCCAACTACTGAAAGCAGCTGTGTGCTTCTTGTTTCTTGGTTACTGAAGTGCAGCTGAACACACTGATGCTGTGTTTTGATCTGATGACTGAAGCTGAGAGCAGAAAAGAGGCTCAACTATGACAGGAAGTGATGTAAAAACAGAGTATTGATAAGAAGAAAAGCAACAGCTGCTGTTACTGTGAGACAGATTGTGGCTCTGCTTTGACTGATGTGGATCAACTAATGATTCCTCTGTAATCTGAACAGTGACCAGACGTCCAGAATTAAACATTCAACTACAAGAACAAACAGCAACAGAGCTCCTGTTTCTCACAATCACACACCTGACATTTAAGAGAAGATTCAATTCTTTTCTGATGGACATTTTACATCAACATTGTAATTAAAAGGATTATAATGAAATAATGTTTGTGATGTTTAAACATTTGTATGAACAGTGTAGATCTTGTCTACTCGCTGGTTCATGTTGTTCAACTACTCCAGTTTAGTTTGATCTGCTTTACCAAATGCTGCTAGTTTACCCAACACGTACTGCAGCGCTGCTCTGGTTCCTTCATCCTGTCGACTCTTCATCTCCTCCAGCTTCTTCACGTTCTCTGTGTCTCTTCTCTCCTTCATCTTCTCAATCAGGAAGTCCAAGTGGACATGAGTGGACAGTGAATTATCATTCAGGGCGATCTCCTCCAGATTAACAACATGTTGGTAGGACTCATCCAGCAACTTTATCTTCTCTACTGTCAGTTCTTTCATCTCAGTTTGCAGATTTTTCATCAGGTCCTTCTTCTTCTCTTTCATATCTTGTAGGGTCTTCTGGACTTTCCTGGTCTTGTTCACATAAATCCACTCCTCTTTCACATGATCTGATTCATGACACTTCCCTGTACATGATGTGCAGTAACCATCTTTCATGACCTCACACCATGAAGGACTGAGGGCCATTGTGCATCCAGGATAGTGACAGTTCTCTTCACAAACGTTACATGTGACAGCTCCTTTAAACAAAAGAGGTGAGATATCCAAAACCCCACCAATCTTGAACCCACCCCACATCATACTATGGATAGGCTCTTTGTCTTTGTAGGGCTCATCAACTTCTACAGTGAACTTTTCATTCTTCTTCATCTCTTCTTCATGTTTCCTCAGACCCTCTTCAGTCTGTTGGATCTCTCTCTGTTTCAGTTCAATCAGCTGGATTCTTCCTTCCAGGTTGTGGATGCAGGCTGTCAGACTGATCCGTGAGTTCAACACTTCAACTGTTGTCATCAGCTTCTGAGGTTTAGATTCTTTCAAGAAGTCTGTGAATTGTTTCATTCCTTTCTCTGTTAACCTCCATGCATTCTCTAAAGGAAGTTCTGTTTTGTCTGTTCTCTGTTCATTCTGGCGGTTATTAAACAGGAAGTGAACAGTCTGATTTGTTTCATTTTTGGCCCAGTTAATGTTTGCAGCTTCAAGAGCTTCCAGAGCATTTTTAGGTGTGAATCCATCTGAGTGTGTGATGAGAGCGACGATGTTCTTCTCAATGTCTTTCCCAAACAGAGACGTCACTGAATCAAAGATGTACCTCACTCGATCACTCACTCGATTCTCAGTTGCCTTCAGCACCAGACCCACTGCAGAAAGTTCTTTAACTCCATCGTCTGAGCGGAACAAGTCAAATAATCTTTGACTAACGATGACATCATGTTTGATTCCTCTGGTGTCTCCGAATCCAGGAGTATCGATGATGGTCAGAGAGTAGGGCAGAGTTTTACCTTCATAACCAAAGATCTCGTATGTGATCACATCTGATGTCTGACTCTCTATCTGGCTTCTCTTTTCTTCTTCTTCTACAATCTCAAACCAGATGTTGTCCTCAAACTTCACTCCCATGGTGTAGTTGACCAGAGCGTTGATAAGACTAGATTTTCCTGATCCTGTTTCACCTACAAGTAAGATGGTTTTGTTTTCCTTGTTCGGGTTTTTCACTCCAACAGTTTTTCTTGTCAGAGTCCCAAACTTCTTTTCCTCTGGTCTCAGCTGGTAGACAGCAGGAGATCCTGAAGAGATCAGAGTACATTTGGAGATGATGTCCTGGTATCTGGATGAGATGTTACTGGTTGGGAAGAAATAAAAAAGAGAAAAATAGAGAACAGTAATATAAATATAAACTTTATGTACAGATGTGTATCCTTCCCTTATTGTACATCAGTAATAACTTATTACTAATACGTTTCTATGTGTAGCTAAAAGAAATATAAAGTAAAATAAAATAGTTATAAATGCTGATTTAAAGAAGGCAAAGGCTATTTACACCCCTGGTTCAAATATCAATGAATGCTATTTGCACCCCAGTACAATTAGGAGTGAATTAAGTACTCTGCTGGACTTAGTGTCGGAGGGGAGCGTCTGGAGATTTGCAGAAGAATCCAGCATTCCACCGGGACAGCGGGATAAATATACGTCGCTGTTCTCTTCTGTATATCATATAAGTTTGTTTTTTTAAGTATATTTTGGGGGATTTTTGCCTTTAATGTACAGGTTAGTAGAGAGAGACAGGAAATGGGAGGCAGAGAGGGGGCAATGACACATAGGATAGGACCACTTGGCACAGGATTTGAACAGGGGTCACCTGCAGGGAGGACCGTAGCCTCAACACATGGGGCAGGTGCTCTACCTACTGAGCTAAACACCGCCACTCATATAACAATTTCTGTCTGGTGAGATCATTTCTTGGCGTGAAAAAATGTCTGTTGTGGCGTGTGAACGTGAGAGCAGCTTGAAATGCATGTGTCACAGTCAGGACCAATGCCTGAGACTTGAGAGGTCTGTGGTTTCCATCATATAACAAACTGAAGGTTGTAAATTCAGAAATTTTCGGGTTGTATGCATTTACCTAACAAAATTTACGAAAATGCAGGAGAGTTTTTCCGCTAAAACATTATCAATAGGCTATATGACTGCTGCAAAGACTCAAACCCGAGTCTCCTGCACTAATGATGGACAAGCTGCACATTACACCACCGCTTCGGTCCTATGTAGTAATGTGAATGAAATAATGATTAGTTTCTGTCCCTGGTGGATCTCTAACATTTTAGAGTCCATTACCTTATTAATAGCATTTTAACCTAAACAAAAGTGTAAAAATGTAACAAAGTTAAGGATAGCTTTAAGTTCTCACTTATGTTACAGGAAGCTACTGATCACTTGACTTTCCCTTCCACCATCAAACAAGGTATTATAACTTTAATTCCCAATTCTGGCAAAGACCCTTAAATACTAGTTAACCTTAGACTGATCATGTTATTGGTTAGATACATTTTTATTAATGGATAGCCCCTTGAGATGAACCATCTCGTTTTCAAGGGGATCCAATATTGAACAATGACTACAAATTACTCTTACTTTTGCAAATACAGTTCCCAGCCTGGTTTTATGAAGGGTCCATTCATAATAATATTAGTCTAGTTCTTGATCCTCTAGATTATTATCACTTAATTGAAGATGACAGTTTTATTTTATTCCTTGACTTTTATATATAATTTGATTCAATTGAACTCCCTTTTATTTTCCATTGTTTACTGCTTTTTGGTGTTGAGGACAAATTTCTAAACATTACAAAACCTCTTTATGATAACACAACACATACTTTCACTACCAGAAAGTACATCATCGTGATTTATAATCAAGCGAGAAGATTTGGAATAAAAAACAGTATTTGTGTGTTTTGTGATGATACTGAAACTACTCATCAAACTCTGTAGCTGGATGTTTATGAATGGCTTTTACCAAAAAGACATTTATTTATTTATGGATTCATCACGGACAATCATGAAGATGACTTTCTGGTCAACAACATTCTGATACTTGGGAAATGCATTATTCACAAGTTCAAATGTACTGTATGAAGGTTTAGTATGTTTTATGATGAGTTTCTATCTCATTTTAAAGCCCTGAAACTCATGAAAAATAAACATGTAGTGGAATTATTTAGCATTATAGAATAATATGATTTAAAGAATAAGCCATAACCCTTGTAATATTATTTACTTAACTGTATTTTATGTAATGTTATGTTCATATCTAATTTGTCTTTTCTGTATGCACCTGTTCCTTTGGGGCAAAGTAATGATCTTGGTGCCATTGATGTAGAAATTTATTTTTTTTATTTTTTTAAAGTTGTGTGCTTGGGGATAAGAGTCACACACTCCTTTGGATTCTGCTCATACATTAAATATGGTTTTCTCTTCATGCAAAAATTTTACTTGCTTGAGATATATTGTGTGTACAAGCGCAGTTAAATATCTTGCATAGCAATATGCACACCATAATTGTGCCAGCTGCCATCAGTGTGTGTGCGTGAAAGCCACTTTCAAAGACACAAACCAGATTTAACACCAGTTGATTGAACATATAAACCAACATTATACTTTTTGTGGTGAATAATCAACACTGAATTTATGATGTATTTGTTCTGAAATCACATTATAGGGATTGTCAGCTTCATCTTGTCCATAGGCTGAATATTCTTAACACACACACAAATACACACACACACTTCCATATATTTAGTTCTAACAGTATTTTAATGTTTATTTATGGTAATGTTACTCACCACTGTGCCATGCTGCTGTCTGATAGAGAGACTCCACACGCTGAGGATGAAACAGGTGTGTTGGTATCTGTGTGGGACAAAATGAAAAACTATCATAAAGTGAAATAAAGGTGTGAAGAAGCTGCTGGAGAAAGTTTCAGTGCTGCACATTTTGAGCAATGAGCCGCTCGGCCAACAACGTCTCCTAGAAATGATCTTTGTTTGCTGCTAAATGGAAACAGCAGATATGTTCTGAAGGAAATGTCATGCTGCCTGGATGAAGCTTTTATATCAACATCATGAGGACATGTTGCTCATTAAGGTGTCTGCAAAGTCTCTAAATGTTGCTACTGAATGTAAATGTCCACTGACACATTTGCTTTGTTTTCTATAATATGTGAGTATTTGAATGAGGCTTCATGTTACAGTGAGCCTGTAAAAAGAAATCATTCTATGATGGGACAAACTGACCAAAGAGTCTCTATATGGGTTTAGTTTACATTGTTCAAGTCCACATTAGCATCACATGCAGTGTGCACATTGGAAGTTATTGGTGTGTGGTGGTCATTGTGGAATGAGGTCGCCCTTATTTTCCCCCTTCTGTCGACCTGTCAATCAAACAAACTAGGAAACTGTACCACTGAGATTCTCCAACAGACAGATCAGCTGTCATTACACACAGCTGTGGTTATTGATGGAGTCCATACACTGTAAACAGGTTTGGTAATCTGTACAGTATTTTTAATAACACTCTATGATAACATCCAGGTTTTAGATACATACAGGTTTGTCTCAATCTCCAGATTAATTTGACTTTGTGTTTCAGTAAATTGAATGTAACTTGGTTCCTCTGTTCATCACTAGAATGAGCTGACATCTGTATAATGATGCTGTTTTTGCGCCAGATGTCTCTGTCTGTCTTTAGTTAAATAACAATGCCCTTTACAACAGGCTGATTAATGGAGTCACATTCACACATATATTCCTTTAAAACTGTGAAATGGGATGTCTTTGGTTACTAATAATGGGCCTCATTCACTATGTGTGCAGAAATGAAAAGAACAAAATCATCACAGATTCATGACATGTGTGTATGTTAGTGAATCAGAATTATTCTAAACTGACAGGCGTATGTCTGCTATCTGCAATCAGCATACGGCCACGCCTCTATTTTTCTACATAAGGATCCGTTTGGTGGATCATGAAGAGAGCACTGTGCTGAACAGAGTTACAAAGTTGAGTTATAAGAGATGACCCCAAAAGGTAAAAATCTGAAGAATTTAACAGCAGCAGATATTGAAATAATTGTGTTGGACGTGGAACACAGAAAAGACTGTCACTTTACAATAGTGTCCTCTAGAGTGATGATATTAACAAAACAAAAAAAAGAAGCCTGGCCTGCAATAACTGAGGCCGTGTATACTGTGTCCCGTGAGGCTCAGACGGTGACACGAGTAAAAAAAAGTTTGTGAATGAGGCCCAATGAGAGAAAAAATGAAATCTCTCATATTTTCAGCATTATTAGATGCTGTGTGACAACTCACTAACAGGAAACACTTAATTTCAGGTTTTAGTTTCCATTTCATTGACTATCATTCTGTGACATTTCATTTATTAACTTATCATGGTCAGTTATAGTGAGTTTTTCTTCCTGCAGCATTTGTTTCCTAACATCCTGACACTGAAAGTATTTCATGATTCTTCTTTCAAAGTTTTCTTACCTGTGTTGTTGACTTGAAGCTCTGAGATGCTGAGGAGGAAGAGCAGAGAGGAGGAAGAGCAGAGAGGAGTCAGAGCTCAGAGGTTTATATCAGCAGCCACCGTCCACACCTATCTGGTGAGCAGTCACATGATTTCACAGAAACAGTCTCAAAGACTTTACTTTCTGTCTTCTTTCTGAGTCTCTGAGACTGTTTCTGTGAAATCATGTGACTGCTCACCAGATAGGTGTGGACGGTGGCTGCTGATATAAACCTCTGAGCTCTGATTCCTCTCTCTCTTTCTCCTCAGCATCTCAGAGCTTCAAGTCAACAACACAGGTAAGAAAACTTTGAAAGAAGAATCATGAATCTTTGAACTGGTTACCACTCCACGCAGGAAGACATTACCATTAGCTTCAATCTATCTTTAAATGTATCATTTCAACTGTCCCCCTTATTTAAACCAATATTTAATCCCTTTCATATGCCCATATCCTCTCAGACACACTCAGCAACCATGTCTTTGTTCCTAAAACAAAAAAAGAACTCAGTAGACGAGCTTTTAAATTTAAAGCTCCATCGGACTGGAACATTTTACCCAACAATATACCAATTATCAACTCATTTTGCAATTTTTAAGAATTCACTGTTTTACTTTCTCAAAAAATCATGCAACTGCTTTTAATGGTAATGTCTTCTTCACCCCTATTATTAACATTGCTATTTTATGTATTTATGCATAATGTATGTATAATGATGATCATTACTATTATTACTATTGCTACTATTATTATTATTCATAGTACATTAGTATTACTGTTACTGTACTGTGGATAATAATGGTATGATATAGTGGTGGTGCATTTGTTATATAGTGACATTTTATATTGTATCATGTTGTATATATTAAGATTGATAGCATTATTTAGTATTATTACTGTTATTACTCTAATTAGTATTACTATTGTAATTATTATTAATATCAATATCATTATGATTGGCATTACATTAAATGCTTTGTGGTATTTAGTGTGTGGGTACTGTGAGTTTACAGGAATGATGTGTGGGTTGGTTGGTAATTGGGAGCCTTATGCATGCTGTATGTGATTGTGTTGTTTTGTTGTAATATATGTTTTATGTTGGACCCCCTTGAAAATGAGATGGTTCATCTCAAGGGGCTTTCCATTAATACATTTGAAATTTGTATTAAATTTGTATTGAAATACTTTCAGTGTCAGGATTTTAGGAAATAAATGCTGTAGGAAGAAAAACTCACTATAACTGACCGTGATAATTTAATTGAGCTCTGACTCCTCTCTGCTCTTCCTCCTCAGCATCTCAGAGCTTCAAGTCAACAACACAGGTAAGAAAACTTTGAAAGAAGAATCATGAAATACTTTCAGTGTCAGGATGTTAGGAAATAAATGCTGTAAGATAAAAAAAAGTACTATAACTGAACATAATAACTTAATAAATAAAATGACACAGAATAACATTAAAGTAGCTGTATGTAACAAATATATTCCAAATAATCATAAAATGGCCCTAAAATGTAATCAGACATTAAGGAATAATGTTAATTTCAAACACTGATATCACTGACAGTTGTAGTCCAGCCAGAATATTCACATTTGAAAAGCTCAGTTGCAGCCCTCAAATAATGTTTATGTTGTCATTCTGTGTTTTGGTCTGATGCTCCACCCACCACCTAGCTACCAATCACCAAGTCAGTACTGATGCTCCACCCACCACCTAGCTACCAATCACCAAGTCAGTACTGATGCTCCACCCACCACCTAGCTACCAATCACCAAGTCAGTACTGATGCTCCACCCACCACCTAGCTACCAATCACCAAGTCAGTACTGATGCTCCACCCACCACCTAGCTACCAATCACCAAGTCAGTAAGTACTGATGCTCCACCCACCACCTATCTACCAATCACCAAGTCAGTACTGATGCTCCACCCACCACCTAGCTACCAATCACCAAGTCAGTACTGATGCTCCACCCACCACCTAGCTACCAATCACCAAGTCAGTACTGATGCTCCACCCACCACCTAGCTACCAATCACCAAGTCAGTACTGATGCTCCACCAACCACCTAGCTACCAATCACCAAGTCAGTACTGATGCTCCACCCACCACCTAGCTACCAATCACCAAGTCAGTACTGATGCTCCACCCACCACCTAGCTACCAATCACCAAGTCAGTACTGATGCTCCACCCACCACCTAGCTACCAATCACCAAGTCAGTACTGATGCTCCACCCACCACCTAGCTACCAATCACCAAGTCAGTACTGATGCGCCACCCACCACCTAGCTACCAATCACCAAGTCAGTACTGATGCTCCACCCACCACCTAGCTACCAATCACCAAGTCAGTACTGATGCTCCACCCACCACCTAGCTACCAATCGCCAAGTCAGTACTGATGCTCCACCAACCACCTAGCTACCAATCACCAAGTCAGTACTGATGCTCCACCCACCACCTAGCTACCAATCACCAAGTCAGTACTGATGCTCCACCCACCACCTAGCTACCAATCACCAAGTCAGTACTGATGCTCCACCCACCACCTAGCTACCAATCACCAAGTCAATACTGATGCTCCACCCACCACCTAGCTACCAATCACCAAGTCAGTACTGATGCTCCACCCACCACCTAGCTACCAATCACCAAGTCAGTAGCATTTCAGCATCCAGGTTGCCAGGTGCCACTGAGCTGCAGCTGGAACACTGCAGATAATGTCTGATGTTACAAAACCAATCAAACCTCATTATGACTCAAATACGTCGTGATAATCTGAGAAACAAAACCAGGGTATGTATAGGAGACGCCTTTGAAACATGGAGACGGTTACAGCGTCATACAGCACTCAGCTGCACCCGCTGATACGGAGGAGGATATGCAGGATCACGTCCAACAACTGGCAACCCGCGTGAAGTAGACTCTGGCAGGGAGGGGGCGAGGAGTAACAGCTCTCTCCAGTGTTTTGAACGTGGGCCGCAGTACCATTTCTAAACACTTGGTGTCAGAGTTACATACTTCAACTTTAAATGAAATGAAAATTAAAACCAAAAGCTTAAATTAATTTCAGACATATAAATGTATAGAACTGTGCATTTATGGAATTATTAAGAGGAACATGCATCAACTGAAACATTTATCACAGTGAATAATAAAATTATAAGATTAAATAGATCAAAAGTGTAAAGTTAATTTTAGTTTACAGCCATGACACTGTGGAGAAAAGTATATATCTTGTTAATACTGTCTGGTTTTATAAAGTTAAGGCCATCCACACTTCCACACAAGAAACATAACTGTAACAATAACTGTTGCACGTTTCCTAAACTCCTAAAAGTAGCTGCCATTAAGCCACTCTTAAAAAAGAGAGCGCTGGATGCTTCCATGTTAACCAACTACAGACCTATCTCAAATCTTCCTTTTATAGCCAAGATCGTTGAGAAAGTGGTTTTTAATCAACTCAGTAATTTCTTGAACTCCAGTGGCCTTTTTGACAAATTTCAATCAGGCTTCCGACCAACAGGTTAACCCCTAACCCCCCCCCCCCGACCCTAACCCCCCCCCCCCCCCCCCCCCCCCCCCAACCCTCACCACAGTACAGAAACAGCTCTTATTAGAGTGTTAAATGACATAAGGTTGAACACTGACTCAGGCAAGGTGTCAGTTCTGGTCCTGGTTCTGGTCCTGTTGGATCTCAGTGCTGCGTTTGACACTGTGGATCACAGTATACTGTTGAACAGGTTGGAAACTTGGGCAGGACTCAGCGGAACAGTCCTAGACTGGTTCAGGTCCTACTTGGAGGACTCAGAGGAACAGTCCTAGACTGGTTCAGGTCCTACATGGAGGACTCAGCGGAACAGTCCTAGACTGGTTCAGGTCCTACTGGAGGACTCATCGGAACAGTCCTAGACTGGTTCAGGTCCTACTTGGAGGACTCAGAGGAACAGTCCTAGACTGGTTCAGGTCCTACTTGGAGGACTCAGTGGAACAGTCCTAGACTGGTTCAGGTCCTACTTGGAGGACTCAGAGGAACAGTCCTAGACTGGTTCAGGTCCTACTTGGAAGACTCAGTGGAACAGTCCTAGACTGGTTCAGGTCCTACTTGGAAGACTCAGAGGAACAGTCCTAGACTGGTTCAGGTCCTACTTGGAAGACTCAGTGGAACAGTCTTAGACTGGTTCAGGTCCTACATGGAGGACTCAGAGGAACAGTCCTAGACTGGTTCAGGTCCTACCTGGAAGAGCGGAGTTATTTTGTGGAAGTTATGAATCTGATCGAGTGGCTCTGACATGTGGAGTTCCTCAGGGGTCAGTTCTTGGACCCCTTCTGTTCAGTCTATATTTGCTGCCCTTGGGTCAGGGGTCAGTTCTTGGACCCCTACTGTTCAGTCTATATATGCTGCCCTTGGGTCAGGGGTCAGTTCTTGGACCCCTACTGTTCAGTCTATATATGTTGCCCTTGGGTCAAATTCTGCAGAACTCTAATGTAGACTATCACAGTTATGCAGATGACACACAGATATACCTGGCACTGTCCCCAGATGACTACAGTCCAATACAGTCACTGTGTCACTGTTTAGAGCAAGTCACTAACTGGATGAACCAAAATTTCCTTCAATTAAATCAGGACAAAACTGAGGTCATTGTTTTTGGCAATAAAGAGAAGAGGATTGCTGTCAGTAAACATCTGGAGTCACTCTCTCTAAAAACTACGGACCAAGTCTGAAACCTTGGCGTGCTGATAGACTCAGATCTGACTTTCAGCAGTCACATCAAATCAGTCACCAAAACAGCCTTCTATCAGCTTAAGAACATATCCAGAGTGAAGGGTTTTATGTCTCAAACAGACCAGGAGAAGTTGATTCATGCTTTCATCTCAAGTAGACTCGACTACTGTAACGGTCTTCTGACTGGACTCCCACAAAAAAGCATTAAACAGCTGCAGCTCCTTCAGAACGCTGCAGCTCCAGTTTGAACCAGAACAAAGAGATCAGAGCACATTACTCCAGTTCTCAAGTCTTTACACTGACTCCCAGTCAGCTCTAAAGTCTTTACACTGGCTCCCAGTCAGTTCTAAAGTCTTTACACTGGCTCCCAGTCAGTTCTAAAGTCTTTACACTGGCTCCCAGTCAGTTCTAAAGTCTTTACACTGGCTCCCAGTCAGTTCTAAAGTCTTTACACTGGCTCCCAGTCAGTTCTAAAGTCTTTACACTGGCTCCCAGTCAGCTCTAAAGTCTTTACACTGGCTCCCAGTCAGCTCTAAAGTCTTTACACTGGCTCCCAGTCAGTTCTACAGTCTTTACACTGGCTCCCAGTCAGCTCTAACGTCTTTACACTGGCTCCCAGTCAGTTCTAAAGTCTTTACACTGGCTCCCAGTCAGCTCTAAAGTCTTTACACTGGCTCCCGGTCAGCTTTAAAGTCTTTACACTGGCTCCCAGTCAGTTCTAAAGTCTTTACACTGGCTCCCAGTCAGCTCTAAAGTCTTTACACTGGCTCCCAGTCAGCTAGAGAATAGATTTTAAAGTTTAAAGAGGAGCAAAGCTTTTCAAAATTAAAATTAAATGATAAATCTGTAAAGCAGATTTTTTTGTGCTGTATGGTTTATAAACTTTATAGAAAGGATTTTGTGTCACAGTCTGTTCTTCTCTTCTCCTTGCTGCTGGTAAATTTCCATTCACCACACCCCTGCGCTACTCCTGCTAATCAGCCACACCCACCTCATCAGTTAACTCTGTTCACCTGGACTTCATCAGTAATCACCTGGACTCTCAGCTGCAGCTCATCTGTAATCAAGCCTGTATATAAACTCCTGTTGTACACTCACTCTTTGCCAGATCTTCATTTGCATTTGCTTCATGCCAGACCTTCCAGCACTAATTTAGGGACTGTTTTCCTGTTTTTGACCTCCTCTCCTTGTGTCTTCCTCAGTAAACATCTCAGCCTTCTGTCCCTGACCTCGAGTATCACCTGCCTGTGGCAGACAGGAACCTCTGCCTCTGCCTCCGGCTTCGATCCTTTTAGGAGAGCCCAGAGACTCCTGCCTGGTCATACACCTCAGCTCCGTGAGTGTTTGCATGATCTTACCTGCTGCTTTCTGTGTCATCAGTGACTCTGAGCCCTGCCTGTTGCCCGACGCATTCTGTCTATACCTGTTCAGTTACCTTGTGGACTGTACAATAAAGATCACTTAAAACTGCAAACTGGTTCTGTGCTGCTACCCAGCTAGCAGGGAACGTTCCCACACCATTGGCTAACATTCCCTACAGGTTCTGTTTATGTTTTATAGAAAATGTTTTTATCTAATGTTCAAAGAACATCATAATGATGTTTATTATTTCAAATAATGTTCCTGTATTGTTAAATGTTAACAAAGATTGTTGTAGAATTAACTTCAAACTGAAAATGATGAAGCGAGACGTTTGTCTTCCATTTCAAGGCACTTTAGTTAGTAATAGCAAAACAAAGAAAAAGAGAAATCATACAGCGTGTGCGAGTTTTTAGGTTCAAAAACATGGCTGACTAACGTAAACAAAACCCCTGACGTAATCACGCTAGGCCACCTTCTTGCTCCTAGAGCATCATGGGAAATGAAGTCTTTAATGTAACTCCCAAATAAAATGAAATGCAGTCTATAACCTATTCAACATGTGAACTGGATTCATCTGAAATAATGTCTGTCCAACAAATAAAGTCTCAACATCCTCCCCCCCGATAAACTACAGTTTATCTAAATTTCTAAAGAATATAACAGTTGTATTGGTCTCCTCAGAAGGGTGCCTGAGCTGGTTCGAACTGTACATGACCTTACTAGGCCATCACGCCCTGGAAAGAGTTCTTGAATTCTTCCCAGCCTCCAGCTCTGCCTTGGTGTGTTATCCTCTCCAATGAGTACAACATCTCCCACCTTCAGCAGAGAAGGCTGCGGGATGTCACAGCGATGGGCCGACTTCAAGTCCAATAAATATTCTCTCCGCCATCTGTTCCAGAAGTTAGTCATAAGTCTTTGTCTGTAACGCCACCTCCGTGTCATCTCCTCCTTGTTTGCTGTTGGATGGTTAATATCAGCTGGAAAGGGCTTAGGAGGAAAGCAAGTCAGTCTCTGACCCACCAAGAAGTGGGCAGGTGTCAACGGCTGTGGTTCATCCACATCATTGTGCACATAAGTGAGCGGCCTCGAGTTTATGATGGCTTCTGCCTCAGTCAGAATGGTGCACATTTCTTCAAATTTGAGTCTAGCTCTGCCAAGCACCTTCCTGAGAATAATTTTGACTGACCTTACAAGCCTTTCCCAGAATCCCCCCCACCAGGCTGCTCTTTCAGCGATGAACCGCCAGGCGATGCCCTTCTCTGAGAAGAACTCTCGTAGCTGTGGGTCTTTGATGCCTTTCCAGAGCTCCTTTAGATCCTGATCAGCTCTCTTGAATGTCTTAGCGTTATCTGAGTAGATCACCTTGCATAATCCTCTTCTTGAGATGAATCTTTTTAGTGCTAACAGGAAGTTCTCTGTAGATAGGTCTGAGACCAGCTCCAAGTGCACTGCTCTGGTTACAGCGCAAGTAAACAGCGCTATGTAGGATTTTGTCATGGAGTTCTGCGCCTTCACATAGAGTGGCCCTGCAAAGTCCACACCCGTGATCTCAAATGGCGGTGACTCTGTTATTCTGTCCTTCGGTAGCGGTGCAGTAGTCTGTTGTCCCGCCTTTGCCTTGAATTTTTTACAAAGCACACATCTTGACAACACTTTCTTGACTACTTGTCGTGCTCTCAAAATCCAATACTTCTCTCTCGTCTGCACTAAAGTGTCTCGTACCCCTGCATGCATTATCTTCTCATGTTGATATTGCACTAACATTTCTGTAAATCTGTGATCGCTGGGCAAAATCCATGGGTGCTTTTCTCTGTAAGAGAGATCCGAATGCTGGAGCCTTCCTCCCACACTGAGCAGCTCATCTTCATCCAGAAATGGTTTTAGCTCTCGGATTCTGGAGTCAGAATTTGGGCCTTTTCCTGCCTTGAGCAGGTCAATTTCTGAGCTGAACCTCTGGTTCTGAATCACCTTTATCCAGTGTTTTCCTGCTTCATTCAGCTCTTCTGCTGTCAGTTCACCACTCATTTTTGTGCTTGAGCGAGTGTTGGTGATGAACCTCTTTATCCAGGCTGTCACTCGGAGCACTGTTTTTAGTTTACTGTACTTCTCCAGACATAGAACAGGTTTTAAAAGGTCTATGTCTTGATTAACAAACTGTACAACAATCTGGTGTTTGGATCTGAGTTCAGACTTTACCTCATCCTCTTGAACATCTTCCTGAGTGCTCTCTGACTGATCAGGTGATATCAGAACACAAGGCCCTTTCCACCACAGTGCGCTCTGCTTCAAGTCCTGCACCGTTAGTCCTCTGGTGGGAAGGTCAGCTGGATTCATTTTTCCTTTACAGTGAGACCATGACTGTGGGTCAGTTAGAGTCTGGATTTCTGTCACCCTATTTGCTACAAACTGTTTCCACCTATGAGCGGAACTGCGAATCCAGTGTAGCACTATCATTGAGTCTGTCCATAGTCTGAGTTGTATCTTGTCCAGCTGCAGTGCTTTCATGAGGGTGCTCCCAAGCCTCGCTGCTATTACAGCTCCCATCAGCTCCAGGCGTGGCAGTGTCATTCTTTTGAGTGGAGCCACTCTGGACTTGGATGCAACCAGGCTTATGGTCACCTTTCCATCCTTTGTTTCTCCTTGGAGATAAGCAACTGCACTGTAAGCCCTCTCACTTGCGTCACAAAACACATGTAGCCTTAAATCTTGACTGTCCTGCTGCTGCATGTGTGTTTTGTACCAACGTGGGATTGACAGCTGGTGTAGTTGGGGGAGCTCTGAGCACCACTGTTGCCATTTCTTTGTCAAATCAGGCGGCAGTTCCTCATCCCACCTAAGCCCTCTTTCCCACATCTCCTGGAACAAGCATTTTATCCTGATAGTGAAAGGGGTCAAAAATCCTAGAGGGTCAAAAATGCGAGCAGAAGACTGCAGAACACTTCGTTTTGTGTTTTCTCTTTCTTTCAGAATATCAAGCAGCCCCCTGAGGTCGAACACAAAATCATCGGTGACAGGTCTCCAGACCAAGCCCAGAACCTTCAGCACTGACCCGTGTGTTTCTAGCTGTGCAGCGCAATCCAGTGAGCTCTCCTGCCATTTTTCTTTCAGCTCAGGAGAGTTCGTCATCCATTTGCATAGCTCCATGCCTGCAGCAGACATGATGTTCTTGGCTGTGGTCGTCACTGCATGTGCCTCTGTCACCTCACTCGCACTTGAAATAAAGTCATCCACATAAAGTGAGGAGCTGATGGTGTCTATCACTTGTGGGTGTTCAAGCTCATATTGTCTCAAATGCTTCCTGATGGTGGCTGCGAGTAAGAATGGGCTTGATGAAGCTCCAAACACCACTCGTGTCATCCTAAGAATGCGCAGCTTCTCGTCCTTCTCTTCTGATGGTGGGCCTGTGAACCACAGAAATCTTACAGCATCCCGGTCTCTTTCTGAGAGTGAAATCTGCAGAAATGCTTTCTTAATGTCTGCCATGTATGCAATTTCATGCAGTCTAAACTTAATCAAAACACTCATCAGATCTGGATTCAGATTGGGACCTGTTAAGAGACAGTCATTTAGTGAGGGACTTCCATCTTCGTGGGATGAAGCATCAAAGACAACCCGCAATTTTGTTGTCACCTTATCCTCCCTCAGTACAGCGTGATGAGGTAAGTAATATGTCTGACTGCTTGGTGGGGATGTGCGCTCCCTTGGCACATCCTCAGCCATTCCTTGTTTTAAGTAGTCCTCCACAACATCATTGTATCTGCTGTAGAGTGTGACATCCTTTCGTAGTTTCCTTTTCAAACTCTCCAGTCTCTTTTTTGCGATGCGGTAGTTGTCTTGAAGTGGAGGGTGGTTTTGTCTCCATGGCAACTCCACTTGGTAACGCCCATCCTTGAAGATGGAAGTTTCCTCGAACCGCTGCAACGCTTCCACATCATCTGAGCTCTCAGACTTCTCACTTGTGATTCCCAGGGACTCAAGCTCCCAGAATGCATGCAGCTGCTTGTCAATCTGTGCATCCTCGCTGAGCTGAATGTGCATGCATGTTGTCTCTGTCATGCTGGACACTGCTACTGGGCCCTGCACTGTCCATCCAAAGGTGCTCTCCAGTGCTACCAGGCTCTCTGTCAGTCTTTCTACTCGGCCTGATACTATCTGCCAGTAGTAATCTGAGCCAATTAGCACAGAAAGTTCAGGTTCATCATCTCCAACGAAGTCTGCGAGTTGGAGACCTCTCTTATTCATTTCTCTCTGTATATGTTCACCAGGGACTTTCATCAGTGCAGTACAAACTTTGGGGGTCACAACTGCCTCTATTTCAGTTCTCTGCTGTTTATCCCAGATATTCTCCAAGCTGAGCTTCACTATGCTGCGCTTCACCGTTGTAGGAGCAGAGGAGCCGAATGTGTGAAGGGTAAGTGTCCCTTGTCTAATAACAGGTAGCTGCAGCGCCCTCACTACATTCTCATGCACAAAACTCCCCTGGCTGCCTCCATCTAGCAAGCAGCGAACTACCTTCCTGCCGGTGGGCCCTACAACCCATGCCTTGGCGGTTTGTAGCAGCACAGTGTTCTCAATATCAGGTTTGCCTTCTTCTGCTTGGGGAATTACAGAGGAAATGACAGTGTCCATGTTGGCAGATACAGCAGGTGGGGATGCGTCGGTTTTTTCACAAATGGCCACATGATGCTTGCCTCCACATGTGGCACATGACATGCTCTTTGACCTGCAGAACCTTGCGATGTGTTTAGGTCCCAAACACACAAAGCACCTGCCAAGCTTCTTCAGCTTTTCCTTACGTGCTGACACGTGGTGGTCTGGACAGATTTCAGACTTATGTTCAGCACTATCACAGAACAGGCAGTTTTGTATCTTCTGGTTGGCAGTGTGTAGTGTAGCTGCAGATGTCATGCTTGGTTTCTTTAGTTTCATGTCACTGGTTGAATATGATTTGCTGTATGTTTTGTGAGCAGACTGGTTCTCTCTCTGGTTGTATGATCTCATCATTTGCGAAGCTCTTTCTCTGCTCTGAACCTCCTTTTGCAGGAATTTAAGCACGTCAGGCACCTTCCACTCATCCTGATCTCCTCTCTGACGGCTGTACTCAAGAGCCATGTCCTCTGGTAACATCTGGAGCAGTATTGGGCATAACATGCCTCCGTAGGTGTCTGATACCACTCCCAGTGACTCTAGGCTTCTGATTTGAATTTCACAGTCATCATATAACTGCCTCAGTGCACTGACATCAGATGATTTCTTTACAGGAGTGAGATTCAGAAGCTTCGACATGTGGGCATTTACAATAAGATCTTTCCTTCCAAATCTGCTTCGAAGTATATCAACTGCAGCATCATAGTTACTGTCTGTCAGAGTGAGTCCTGCTACTGCCTTTGCAGCCGTTCCAGCAAGGTAAGTTTTCAGGTAGGTAAACTTTTCTCTGTTGCAAAGGGCATCATTGCTATGAATAGCAGTCTCATACTGACTCCAAAACTCCTGCCATAAACTTACGTCTCCATTGAATTTCTCGATCATTAGCTTCGGCAGTCTCACGGTCGGGTTGCTGCGCTGAGAGCCAGCGGTGTTTGCGCTAACATCACTTAGCCGAGCAGGCCGGGGATCGTCTTTATTCACAGTCTCACGTGCTCGGATCACTTGGTGAGCTCGCGTCTTCATCCCGATAATGCGGTCTCTGTAATCCTCTGCGATTTCGATCTCCGCCTCCACGTCCTCCAGCGAAGTGTGTTCCTCCGCTATGCGGTCCAGCTCGCGCAAACTGTCCTCCTTTGCTGACAACACGGCCAACATCTCTCGCACACGGCCGATGTCCGGGTCTCTCTTTGATACTTCACCGTCAATCTGATTCAACAGTCTTGTTGTGGAACTCCGTATTGTCCGACGCTTCCTTTTCGACCTTTCAATAAGTTGTTCCACATCGTCCAGTAACTGCTGCTCCTCGGTGTCTCTAGCTTCGTCGGCCATAATCTCCTGCTTCCCGGGTTTCGGCACCAAAATGTTGTAGAATTAACTTCAAACTGAAAATGATGAAGCGAGACGTTTGTCTTCCATTTCAAGGCACTTTAGTTAGTAATAGCAAAACAAAGAAAAAGAGAAATCATACAGCGTGTGCGAGTTTTTAGGTTCAAAAACATGGCTGACTAACGTAAACAAAACCCCTGACGTAATCACGCTAGGCCACCTTCTTGCTCCTAGAGCATCATGGGAAATGAAGTCTTTAATGTAACTCCCAAATAAAATGAAATGCAGTCTATAACCTATTCAACATGTGAACTGGATTCATCTGAAATAATGTCTGTCCAACAAATAAAGTCTCAACAAAGATAGAATGTTTTAGATGTAACATTTTAAGGATGTTTGGGGGATGTTTGTGAGGTAAACAATTATTGAATGTTCCCCTATAAAACATTATCACAATGTTCCAAAATAACAAGGGAAAGACATTCTCAAAAAAACATTTGAAAAACATTTTCAGTGTGTTATTAGGGCCTCTGATTGCAATATGTTATTTATAAAACATTCTTACAATGTTCTACAAAAATTAGGAAGGAACATTTTTCACAAGTGTTTTCACAACGTTATTGATTGTCATTTAGAAACATAGGAAGAACATTTTATCTATGGCATTCTGAGGATATTTTAGGAACAAAGTGTAGGTAACAGATTACAGAATGTTATCAATAAAATGTTCCAACAATATTATATGATGTCACACAAAGAACATTTTCAAAATAATATTCTAAAAATGTTTTGAGGATGTTGTTGATGCTTCAGGTTATGGGGAAAAAATTCAGGGACCTGAAATTATACCCCGTTGTAGTAAATCTGTGTGTTTAGACAGAACTACAGTCATTTATTAAAGTAGTGGCACCCCTGGAACTTCTCCAGAAAATTCACCATTTCTCCCAGAAGTGGTGCAATTACAAATGTTTTGGTATACACCTGTAGCCCTGTCTAAAATCAGTGCATAAAATAAATAACAGCATAAATAGTTGTAGCATTAATAAAGTTCATAAGATTAAAAACTGGTTAAAATATGTGTTAAAATGCATAAATATATGAACAGGTTAAAATGTTAAATATTGTTAAAAAGAATTGAGCTATGTTCCTTTAAAATCCATTGTGGAGAAAAAAGCTATTTTTTTGTATCTAAAATCAGCCGTGCAACCTGACCTGTCACCACCCTATTGTCAATCAATCTGTTTTTGTGTTGTTATTGGGTCATTATCAAATTAACAGCCAATCTAAGTCGTTTCACCAAAAAAAGGGGCGGGACATGTGGCGCAGGTCAAGGTAGTGTGTTTTGCTGCGAGCAGATGTACTGTTGTCGGGTGAAGGGAGAGAAGAGCAGAGTGTAACGGAGAGTTTTATGAGTTTTATCTGGAAGGTGGACTACCCGTTGGTCCTGATAATAACTTGTTTCATAACCAGAAAGAAGGTAATTAAGTGTATACTTTTTATTCTGTTCTGTAACTAACAGTTATAGTGGTAAAAACATGATTATGTGATGTTAGTTAGCGGCCTGCTAGTTAGCTTAGCATATCGTGCACATGTGCTTGATAAGGTAACGTTATTGTAGCTGTAATGTAATGTTATCCAGTTCTTAAGTAGTATAATTCTGAAACTGAGCTGTAAACATTTTAAAGAGCATTTGGGTATAATGTTGTAGCAATGTTTTCATTTGTAACAATTGTAAGAATGTTATCACAAAATGTTGTTAGAAAGTTTTTAGAGAACGTTCCTCCATAACGTTCTGGGAACTTAAAGAAAACTTCCCGCAAAAAAACATTGTAAGAACATTAAAGGTAACATTCTCAGAACATTTTTAGAACAAAAAATTGCTAGCTGGGTATTGGGTCCTACCACCTCCACCCGTTACATTTTGATTATCATTCATCAAATCACTCTGAAAATGATTCAATGATATCGTTAAAATTGGTGAGGACTCCTCCATTACCTGCAGTTAGAACATTAAAACTATTTACTTCTCAGTGCAAACTTTTTTTATAACATTTATACTTACACATGAGCTCTTCAGCAGATCCTTCTCTCTCACACAGTGAACAAATGATTTAGTGTTTAATGAGACAGAGCTGTCTGAGCATCAAGAGGCTCTCAGAAGCTTCCACATGTCTTTAGTACTAAACTCCCTCTCTGTGTTACTGTTCCTCCTCTGCAGCTCAGCACAAACACCAACACACACATGAATTACAGAGCTGTAACTTTGTTCACATCTTTATATCAGCTTCAGCTCAACTTTACACTGTGATTTCTCTCAGAAGTCATGTGTGATATTTGAGTATCTGTAGGGAGGAATCAGGTCACAGCCAGTGTGGACAGGAGGAATGATTACACACACCAATAACTTCCAATGTGCACACTGCATGTGATGCTAATGTGGATTGAACAAAGTCAACTAAACCCATATAGAGACTCTTTGGTCAGTTTGTCCCATCATAGAATGATTTCTTTTTACAGGCTCACTGTAACATGAAGCCTCATTCAAATACTCACATATTATAGAAAACAAAGTAAATGTGTCAGTGGACATTTACATTCAGTAGCAACATTTAGAGACTTTGCAGACACCTTAATGAGCAACATTTCCTCATGATGTTGATATAAAAGCTTCATCCAGGCAGCATGACATTTCCCTCAGAACATATCTGCTGTTTCCATTTAGCAGCAAACAAAGATCATTTCTAGGAGACGTTGTTGGCCGAGCGGCTCATTGCTCAAAATGTGCAGCACTGAAACTTTCTCCAGCAGCTTCTTCACACCTTTATTTCACTTTATGATAGTTTTTCATTTTGTCCCACACAGATACCAACACACCTGTTTCATCCTCAGCGTGTGGAGTCTCTCTGTCAGACAGCAGCATGGCACAGAGGTGAGTAACATGACCCTAAATAAACATTAAAATACTAAAATAGAATTAAACGAATTGAAGTGTGTGTGTGCATCAAAAAAAATAGATTTAGTATTTTGCCAAGAGATCAAAGTATTAAACTTCTGTTAAGGGAACAACCTGCTGAGACCCCGACAGAGTACTACAATACTAATTAGATATAGTAATTAGTCTAATAGTAATTAGATGTGATGATGGACTCATTTCCTTTCTATCAGCTGATGCAGTGAGTGTTGCTGCTCAGGTTTCTGTAGCAGCTGGAGGTAAATATGAGTTAGTTTGGAGGCTGATGGATCTCAGTGTTTCTGTTAAACTGTGATGAGCTTCATCATATCAGCAGCTGAGATTGTTGGTAGAGGTTCAACCACTGAGCTCACACCTGACATACTTTGACTTTCTTTTTTTTAATATATATATACATTTGTTTATTGTAAACAGGTCAGCAATAAGCAGTGACTAAATGTGTGAATAAATAAATAATAAGAGTAATTAAAACTGCAAGCAGTGATGAACGGGCCCTCGCGCCCCCATGCACCGCCCCGTACTCGCATGTCGGTGCGTGCTGCAGTCACACGGCAGACACAGCGGGCACGTAGACGTCTTGGCACCCGGCCTCGTAATGAACGTTGTGTGATAGGGCTAAGTGACATTGCATGTGTCCACTAGGTGGCGCTAGAGATCACCCACCAATTACATGTCATGTTGCAGTGTGTGATGTGGAGAAGACATCCTGTAAATGTCATGTAAATCGGATAATGTTTGTCATATGAGGCTGACTTCCTGTGTCCAGTAGGTGGCGCTGTGTATTTGAAGCAGTATTGACACATAGATGTCTAAATGTCCAGATGTCCAATGTCTCAAGATGACTCTGTGTGAATTTGAAGTGGATGGGATGAAAACTCTAGGACTAGTTCTTTCAAATATGATGCCACAATTTGCATTAAGATCAATATTTTGATTCAAAATGGCCGACTTCCTGTTGGTGTTAGAGTATGTGTCCAAGAGACTTTTTGGTGCGTCTTGACATGATGAACATGTGTACCAAGTTTCGTTTCTCTATGTCAATCTGTCACGAGGGGCTTGCTTTTATTGATTTGTAGGGGGCGCTAGAGAGCCATTTTGCCACGCCCATTTGTGCAAACCATAAAATATCGAAATTTTCGCCGGGTCTGGCTTGTGTGCAAACTTTGGTGACTTTTAAGGCACGTTCAGGGGGTCAAAAAGGGCGTCGTTGTGCAAGAAAAAGAAAAATTAAAACTGCAAGCAGTGATGAACGGGCCCTCGCGCCCCCATGCACCGCCCCGTACGCGCATGTCGGTGCGTGCTGCAGTCACATGGCAGACACAGCGGGCACGTAGACTACTTGGCACCTGGGCTCGTAATGAACGTTGTGTGATGGGGCTAAGTCACATTGCATGTGTCCACTAGGTGGCGCTAGAGATCACCCACCAATTACATGTCATGTTGCAGTGTGTGATGTGGAGAACACATCCTGTAAATTTCATATAAATCGGATAATGTTTGTCATATGAGGCTGACTTCCTGTGTCCAGTAGTTGGCGCTGTGTATTTGACACAGTATTGATGCATAGTTCAGAGCAGGACCCTCTACATGTATGATGAATTTGGTGTAGACAGGACAATGTGTGTAGGAGTTATAAGGACTTCATGCCTCATGGCAAAGAATCGAAATTGTCCGCACAGCCACGCCCAACAGGAAGAAGTCATAAAAAAGATTTTGATAACTGGTGTTATGTCTTAGCTGAGTCAATTTCAGGTGTAAATACTTAAGATGACGGGAGTACTTATTGAAAGAATGAAGCAAGTGACTTCCTGTTGCCAGTAGGTGGCGCTATGACTGTCACTAAATATGAGACTGTACATGTGTTCAGACCAGGACGCTGAACAAGCATATTACGTTTGGAAAAGCTCAGTCCATGTGGAGTCAAGTTATGAGGGTTTGAAATTTCATGGCGAGACATCAAAATTCGCCGCATCACCACGGCAACCAGGAATGACGGGCCAAAAAGCTTTTGATAACTTTTCATCTCCAATGTCTCAAGATGACTCTGTGTGAATTTGAAGTGGATGGGATGAAATCTCTAGGACTAGTTCGCTCAAATATGATGCCAAATTTGGCATTAAAATCAATAAGCTGATTCAAAATGGCCGACTTCCTGTTGGTGTTAGGGTATGTGTCCAAGAGACTTTTTTGTGCGTCTTGGCATGATGAACATGTGTACCGAATTTCGTTTCTCTATGTCAATCTGTCTCGAGGGGCTCGATTTTATAGATTTTGCAGGTGGCGCTAGAGAGCCACTTTGGCACGCCCATTTATGCAAACCATAAAATATCAAATTTTTCGCCAGGTCTGGCTTGTGTGCAAACTTTGGTGACTTTTAAGGCACGTTCAGGAGGGCAAAAAGCCCGTTGTTGTGGGAGAAAAAGGTAGAAGAATAATCCGGACAGATACAATAGGGCTTCGCGCTGGTCAGCGCTCGGGCCCTAATTAGGCTTGGGTAAGAGGGAGAAAAAGTTGCAGTAGACAGACACACACGTTGTGGAGAATGAAGAGTGAAGGTCACTCAATTTCCAAAAGGCTCTACTTAGGATGCCTCACCAGCATCAGGATTAATAGTAAGTCCTCATAAGAACTAATAGAGTTCTTATATAGTTCCCAGGTAGTCTTGAAGGATACAGTGTCTGGCTAGTACAGTAGTAAAGGCAATGTCACTGCAAACAGTGGTAGGCATATTCTCAGCTGGGGGAAGGCCGAATAGGGCAGAAAAAGGATTAGGATCTATTTTTATGTTAAAAGCCTGATCGATGGTTCCAAATACATCAGACCAAAATTTGTTCAGCCTCGGCCAAGTCCAAAACATGTGTAGATGGTCAGCTGGCGATTGGATTGCATCTGTAACAGGCATCACCTTGGCCAGGAAAAAATTTAGCCAGCTTAGCATTGGTAAAGTCAGCTCTGTGGAGCACTTTCCACCGGAGCAGGCTGTGACTGGTACAAATATATGATGCATGGACCAGATCGAGGATGCCGCTCCACTGTCAGAGAAAACAGCATTTCAGTCAAATTATGTGAAATTACGTGGTATTCTGCGTTAAAAATAAATTCCATTTTAATCGGACAATTCTGCGATTCCGTCCGAGACCGTTACTCGACCAGATACAGAAGGCGGTATCAGTACATGATGGGGAGAATAAGTGATTGTTTAAGATTGGCGCATGAATCAAGGTTCTGTGTAGCCCATATTGCTTTCTAAATTGCAACCAGATCTTAATGGTGCTAGTAACAATCAGATTAGACTTTCTTAATCTTTGACTATTTTAATCTCACACAGTCTGTTTCGGAGCCGACACATGAAAAAGGCCACATTTTGGATATTGTGTTGTCTTATGGATTGAATGTACAGATAACAGAAATCTATCACATATATATGTATCCGACCATATACCTGTTTTATTTTCCCTCTCACTGCCTGCACCCTCCACTATGGACTCCGCTGCCGTTCGCCGTTTCCGTGTTTTTAATTCTTCAACTCTCCGCTGTTTTTAAAGACTCCTTCTTGTATTCTCTGGATGATTTTGGCGACCTCAGTGTGGATGTTTGTATGAAGATGTTTGATTCACTCTGCACTGAGATTTTGGACTCTAATTACTCCCACGACTTTAAAACGCGTAAAGCCACAGACTGAGCCTCGGCTGAATGAGTCCACTCGTGCGCTCAGACGCGCATGTAGACAGGCGGAAAGAAAGTGGGAAAAGGTCAAACAAATTTCTTGGGATCCCCTACGTGACTGTCTGCTAACTTATCAGCAGGCTGTTAAAGCTGCTAAAAATAATATTTTGCCTCACTTGTCTCCGCAAATGCTCACAAAACGCAGGTTCTTTTTAATGTCTTTGATTCTCTTGTGAATCCTTGTGATGCTGTCTGTATTGAGCCTTCTTCTTCTCTGTGTGAGGAATTTCTGCAGTTCTTCATCAACAAGATTTCTGCTCTCAGGTCCCTGCTCCCTCAGTCTGCTCAGCACCCTCAGTTCCCACAGCAAGTTCAGCTGTTTTTCATCAGTTTGAGGCTGTTTCCCTCTCTACACTCATTGAAATAGTAGAACATTTAGGTTCTGGTAACTGCCCATCCGACAGCATTCCATCTTGTTTGTTCAAAGAGGTTTTCAGCTCAGTTGAATCTTTTATTTAGTTTTTTATAAATCGGTGTCTCAGCTCTGGATATGTTCCATCCTCCTTCAAACCATAGACTGTATAAAAAAAAATGGACGTAACATCCGTGACGTCACCCATTGGTTTGTGGACTGCTGCTCGGAAGCCAATAGTTTTGGATCTAGGCAGCGCCATCTTGAAAATTTCAGGTGCATCCTGGGAAAATAAAAACACGTATTCTACTTATATGGCCATGGGCGGAGCGGGGAGGTTGCTATGGTTACGAGGGCTGGATCTCGAGGACATTGGTCAATCAACCTGTCAATCAGGACGTAGCCACGCCCTAATGCATACCCTGCTTTATCGTCACATATAAAATCAGGGAGGCCAAAATGTCCCAAATGAACATCATACTGCATTGAAGAAGGCTTTAAACTAGCGATTGAGACCATAAACACATTTTGAAAACGTTTACTGAGGTTAGAAATCAAGTGAGAAGTTGGTGAATTCTCCATTGACTTGTATAGAGACGGTCGCCCCTTGGTGGCCTTTTGATAGAATGCAGCTCTAAGTTACCTCTGCGTTGGCCTCATTTCAGAGGACCAGAACTCCCCGCCTGCTTCAAACATGACATGGTGCAGCCTTTTTTGAAAAAGAAAAATTTGGCTCCCTCGGTTTTGTCTAATTTTAGGCCAATTTCCAAGATTTTAGAGAAAGTCGTTTTTTACCAATTCTAATGTTTGTGAATTATTTCAGTCTGGTTTTACTGTGTAGGCAACAGAGGCACTGCTTTGAGTTGGAACCTGGGGTTCATTTTTAAGATGCATGGTATTCCTTTTCATTGCTTTGCTGATGATGTGCAGGTTAATTCACTGTTAAATGTCCCTACCAAAGATTCTCTTCAGGCCATGCTTAACTGCATGAGTGATATTAAAATATAGATGCATATAAACTTCTTAAAATGAAATGAAAACAAAACAGAGGTTGTCCTGTTCCGTTGCCCTTACTTGGTTCAGGTCCTTGCCAGCTCCCTTGGCCCACTAGCACCTTACACAGGATCCCACGCCAGGAATCTAGGTGTAATTATTGATGGCGCTTTTAAACTAGACAAACAGGTCAGCTCAGTGGTCAAGTGTAGCTTTTTCAGCTGAGGCTTTTAGCCAAAGTTAAATCCTATCTAAGCCAGAAAGATCTTGAAAAAGTTATTCATGCTTTTATTACATCTCACTTAGATTATTGCAACTCCCTGTATGACCAGTCAGAGCTTAACCGCCTGCAGCTTGTTCAGAATGCAGCAGCTCGTCTCCTAACTGGGACACAAGCGCATAACTCCGGTGCTCTCTTTGCTTCACTGGCTTCCGGTTAGGTACAGGATTGATTTTAAGATTCTTTTATTTGTTTTTAAGTCTCTGAATGGGCTGGCCCTGGAAAACCTGTCTGACCTTATTAAACTGCATCAGCCCTCCAGAGCCCTTAGGTCAGCTAAGCAGGTGGTCTTGGACGTTCCTCGACCCCTCTTAAAAACTAGAGATCAAGCCTATGCAGTTGCGGCTCACATTCTGTGGAACACATTACTTACTGTGCGGACTGCAAACAGCCTCTCCACTTTTAAAACACTGCTTAAAACGCACTTGTTCACCTTGGCCTTTGGCGGAGTATAGCCGGTATATTGAGTCTTTTATCTGTTATATTTCTCTATATTATTTTGTTTTTATTCCTTTTATTGTTTGTTTGTTTTATTGTTTCTGCTTATTTTACTGTAAATCACTTTGGTAGGCCATTGGCTGTTTTAAATGTGCTATATAAATAAAGATAACAGACATTTAAATCAGCATTTATAACTATTTTATTTTACTTTATATTTCTTTTAGCTACACATAGAAACGTATTAGTAATAAGTTATTACTGATGTACAATAAGGGAAGGATACACATCTGTACATAAAGTTTATATTTATATTACTGTTCTCTATTTTTCTCTTTTTTATTTCTTCCCAACCAGCAACGCCTCATCCAGATACCAGGACATCATCTCCAAAAGTACTCTGATCTCTCCAGGATCTCCTGCTGTCTACCAGCTGAGACCAAAGAAAGAGAAGTTTGGGAGTCTGACAAGAAAAACTGCTGGAGAGAAAAACCTGAACAAGGAAAACAAAACCATCTTACTTGTAGGTGAAACAGGAACAGGAAAATCTACTCTGGTCAACGCTCTGGTCAACTACACCATGGGAGTGAAGTTTGAGGACAACATCTGGTTTGAGATCGTAGAAGATGAGAAGAGAAGTCAGTCAGTGAGTCAGACATCAGATGTGATCACATACGAGATCTTTGGTTATGAAGATGAAACTCTGCCCTACTCTCTGACCATCATCGATACTCCTGGATTTGGAGACACCAGAGGGATCGAACGAGATGATATTGTTAGTCAAAGATTATTTGACTTGTTCCGCTCAGTCGATGGAGTTCATGAACTTTCTGTAGTGGGTCTGGTGCTGAAGGCGAGTGAGAATCGAGTGAGTGATCGACTGAGCTACATCTTAGATTCAGTGACGTCTCTGTTTGGGAAAAGCATTGAGGAAAACATCGTCGCTCTCATCACACACTCAGATGGATTAACACCTGAAAATGTTCTGAAAGCTCTTGAAGCTGCAAACATTAAATGTCCCAAAAATGAAGACAAACAGCCTGTTCACTTCCTATTTAATAACTGCCAGAACATACAGAGAACAGAAGAAACAGAGTTTGCTTTAGAGAATGCATGGAGGCTAACAGAGAAAGGAATGAAACAATTCACAGACTTGTTGAAAGAATCTAAACCTCAGAAGCTGAAGACAACAGTTGAAGTGTTGAACTCACGGATCAGTCTGACAGCCTGCATCCACAACCTGCAAGAAAGAATCCAGCTGATTGAACTGAAACAGAGACAGATCCAACAGACTGAAGAGGGTCTGAGGAAACATGAAGAAGAGATGAAGAAGAATGAAGAGTTCACTGTAGAAGTTGAAGAGGTCTACAAAGAGAAAGAGCTTATCAAAGGTGGGATGTGGGGTGGATTCAAGATTGGTGGGGTTTTGGATATCTCACCTCTTTTGTTTAAAGGAGCTGTCACATGTAACAAATGTAAAGAGAACTGTCACTATCCTGGATGCACAATGGCCCTCAGTCCTTCATGGTGTGAGGTCATGAAAGATGGTTACTGCACATCATGTACAGGGAAGTGTCATGAATCAGATCATGTGAAAGAGGAGTGGATTTATGTGAACAAGACCAGGAAAGTCAAGAAGACCCTACAAGATATGAAAGAGAAGAAGAAGGACCTGATGAAAAATCTGCAAACAGAGATGGAAGAACTGACAGTAGAGAAGATAAAGTTGCTGGATGAGGTCTACCAACATGTTGAACATCTGGAGCAGATCGCCATGAATGTTAATTCACTGTCCACTCATGTCCACTTGGACTTCCTGATTGAGAAGATGAAGGAGAGAGGAGACACAGAGAAGGTGAAGAAGCTGGAGGAGATGAAGAGTCGACGGGATGAAGGAACCAGAGGAGGGCTGCATTTGGTAAAGCAGATCAAACTAAACTGGAGTAGTGTAACAACATCAACCAACTGAGTAGACAACAAGATCTACACTGTTCATACAAATGTTTAAACATCACAAACATTATTTCATTATAATCCTTTTAATTACAATGTTGATGTAAAATGTCCATCAGAAAAGAATTGAATCTTCTCTTAAATGTCAGGTGTGTGATTGTGAGAAACAGGAGCTCTGTTGCTGTTTGTTCTTGTAGTTGAATGTTTAATTCTGGACGTCTGGTCACTGTTCAGATTACAGAGGAATCATTAGTTGATCCACATCAGTCAAAGCAGAGCCACAATCTGTCTCACAGTAACAGCAGCTGTTGCTTTTCTTCTTATCAATACTCTGTTTTTACATCACTTCCTGTCATAGTTGAGCCTCTTTTCTGCTCTCAGCTTCAGTCATCAGATCAAAACACAGCATCAGTGTGTTCAGCTGCACTTCAGTAACCAAGAAACAAGAAGCACACAGCTGCTTTCAGTAGTTGGAGTAGGGGATTATAGAAACCTGATGGACATTTCTCTGCCATGTTCACACTATCTAATTGTTTCTACTTCTTACTTTTATTTTGACTTTAAGTTTTGATGCATATCTTTTGATTATATTTTGATGGAGTTTAAATAGCACTGAGCAATAGTTTAGTTTTATATGTAATATTTTTAACATGTATTCAAACTGTGTTTTTGATCTATTTCAGATTTTTGTTTTAATTTACACACAACTGCACAACGCAGGCAAGTGCTGAGCTGAGTTTTACCATGCTTACATTACATTTATAACTGACTTCAAATACCTGATGTTAATCATATTATATCTGTATAATCACTGTGGAATGATGCTAAATGCTAATTGATGAGGACTTGGGTTGATTGGAGGTGTGGGAACACCCAAAGGGAGGATTAAATGGTTTAGTATTTGCTTCTGTCTGATCAGATTTTCTTCACGTGTATTTGAATCATACAGCTTGTAATGATGAGTTTAATATTTCAGGTGACACAGGCCATGTGGGAAAACTTGTATTCATTCATGTAGTTTATTTTCTAAGCAGTGATATTTGAGTGGTTGCAGTATATTGTGTTATTCTACATGAAATCATGTTTCTGTGAATGATGAATAAAGTGTGAGCTTGGTGAAATCAGTTTGCTCAGAGTGTCTTCACTGGATCATCAGCTGCTTTCTGAGTCTGTTGAAGCTTGCTAGATTGAGAACAATATTAAGTTTTCTGTCAATGCTTCGCTACTCACCAGAAAGAAAGAATAGTCCAATAACTATTTTTATGTTTTGGATTATTAGAATGTTATCTGGAGAAGAGCAACTGATTCTACATTGAATTCATTGGATGCTTTAAACCTTTAAACCTGAAACAAAGAAAGCAGAAGTGATTGTCCAAGTTCATCTAGTTCATTATTGAGGAACATATAAAACACTTTGGTTGTTAGATTTTTGCATTTTTCAGTGAATATCTTTTCCCACATTGTTTCAAGTCTTTGCATGAAGTACTTCCAGATGTCTTAGAAGAGGATCAGGATCAGGGTTGATTTATAGGGTTTACAAATAAACATCCACAGACAACGACCCAATATACAGAACAACATAAAGGAGCGCCCCCCCCCAAACTCAGATTATAATTTCATGTCAAGTGCAAATACTGCAGTCCAAAGGTTCCCAACACAAGCTCTAGGGACCCCCAGGGACCCAAGGCGGCCGATTGTGAGCAACTCAGAGAGTCGCGAAACGGGACCAAAGGTCCCCGCATGGTCAATGGGCCCCTCTCCCACACCCCTAAAGTCACATTAAGGCCAGAGTACCCCAGGGGTCTACGCTACGATGCCCAGGATCCCACAAATCGAGAACTGCTGTTATAATCTTTGGATCCACAGATGAAATCCTTATTCCGCCCCCGTCACTTGTTAAGTGAGTAAAATCATTATTCTCAAGAAAGTCCATGAAACATCCCCATATTTTTCTAAAGAGTTCATGTTTATCCTTCAAAAAATATGTGATTTTTTTCTGTAGGCAAGCACAGCGATAGTTCTTCAAGCCGTTGCCCACTGCTTGGTTTACTCATATTCTTCCAAGAGAGTGCAATAACTCTTTTTTGCTTGTAAGGAACAAATATCAATAAACTTTATTTCATTATGTTTTAATTTATGCCCCACTGCATATAGGATTCAAGTACAATCTGATTCCCAAGCTCTCCTTTATAGATGATTTAATTTACCCCCAAAACTCATTCACCCTTGTGCAACTCCACAGACAGTGAAATAATGTACCCTTCTCTTGACCGCATTTGGTGCAAGTATCCGGAATACTAGCGTTTAATTTATTAAGTTTTTCTCAGGCAATATATACTCTCATTAGCCAATTATACTGAAGTTTTAATCGAGTGTTGCTTGTTTTGTTTGGGCCTCCTCACAGACAGTACTCCACTACTCCAATGACACTTCCCCCCGCAAATCATTATTCCAAGCATTGAATTTAGAGTTGGAGGATTCCGGCGATCAAGCCATCAGGAGGTTGTGGAAATCAGATATAATACCCTTACCCAAAGGATCTTTAAGCAAGCATTTCTCCCATGTACTCAGAGGAGGAATCCGCATGGGCTGGCCAATTTTAGCTCCCATAAAGCTTCTGAATTGTAAGTATTTATAAAAATGTTTACGGGGAATGTCATATTTGGTCCTTATTTTCCAGTTAAATTTATCCAGGAGTTCATCAACTGACTCTGCACTCACAGTTGGTGACATAGCTATAGCCTCCATAAACTTTGCACTGGTATTCTCATTTATGTACCTTCTCCTAACAGACACAGAGGTTCACTGAACATCTGGAATGATCTGTAAGTCAAAGAACACAGAAATGATCAGAAAGAGCCAAGTCCTTAACATCACCAGAAGAGATGTCAACACCTTTAGATTCAGATTCAGCTTTATTTATCCCCGAGGGGCAATTCAGTTTCTACGAGCCCAACCTCACATAAACAGACAGTAAACAATAACATTCGCTCCCACACACAACAACATCAGAGCAGAGGTCTGTACTACGAAGCTGGATTTTCTCTTATCGAGGTAACTTCAGGGTTAACCCTGGGTCTGCCCCAAACGTCTGTGCTGTAATAAAGTGACATTGTGTGATCAGAGTGCTGTCCGTTTATATTGTCTGATAAATTAATATTGTATGATCTCATGAATTTACACATTAACAGAGTCGGCAATTTTCTGCCAGCATTCCTTCCTGGTTTTTGCTGCAGCATCAGAGTTGCTTTTGGCCTGGATGATGTTTGAATTCTTCATATTTATGAAGAATAATTGTCTGCTCCTCCATGGTAAAGTAGTCTGCTCTGCAGGGTTTCTCCATGTTTGTGATTGGTCAGACGCTGCAGACTCCTCCCCTTTATGTGAGAGCGCAGAGATCCAGATTGGAAAACCCTGGGTTGATTTACCGAGTTGATAACCAGCTTCATAGTACCGCTTATCAGGACTGTGAATGTCTGGATAAATCAACGCAGGTAACGGAGAGATATCCTGGGTATGTTAATCCAGCTTCGTAGTACAGGCCTCGGGCGACAAATGACCAGAGGGGAAATAAAATACAATACTACACAATACGATATTAAATGCAGCTGAATAAGAAACAGCTGAATAAAGTGCTTGAGAATATTGCACAAGAATGTTGCTCTAAGTAGAGTAAAGTGCAAAGTGCAAGTGCAAAATGAAGTTCCAGGGCTTTTTTCACATAAAATGCCAGGCCCCAGGAAAATAAAAATAAATCTTATTCTGCATTAAGCAGCTGAATAGCAGAGGAAATGAATGAACTGGAGTAGCGGTTTGTCTTTCTGTGTGGGGGCAGGTAACGCTGACGTCATTAATGTGAATTCATTAGAAAGAGTGTGCTCACTGTTGATGATACTTACTGCTTTCTGGAGGAGTCAACGCTCCCAGAGAGAGTTTAGATCAATCAACTCCAATAATATTTGAGCAGACTTTGACCACACTACCAAGAGAATTTTTGTGTTTTACAGACAAACCGCCAAACCAGCAAACAAAAGAAAAAGTTAACAGGCTCTAGATGTATGACAGGTATACAGTACACAAGATGGGTTTAGACACATTAAAAGAGTTCAACTTCCGCAATAAGTGGGTTCTTTGCTGACCCTTTTTAACAATTGCCTCAGCATTTCTATCAAATCTGAGACGGGAGTCAAATATAGTGCCCAGATATTTGTAAGTATCCACTATATCAACATCTTCACCATGAATAACACTAGCCATAGGAGTAGTCTTGTTTTTTCTAAAGTCGATCAAGAGTTCCTTGGTTTTAGAGACATTTAAATTAAATTTTAATAAAATCGGACAGAGAGCAGCCATGGTCCGACTCCGCTCCTTGGAGGAGTGATAAAAGAGCAAGAAAGCTACAAGACCTACAGCTGTCGGTGTACAGAATAAAAAGCAATGGTGAAAGAACACAACCCTGCAGAGAGCCTGTATTTGAGACCAGTATGTTTGACCTGTCAAATTAACTAAAACCTGTTGTGGTCTATTTGTTAAAAAGTTTAAGATCAGAGATAGGAGCTGGTGGGGTAAGTTAAAATTAGAAGCCAGCCTCTCGATCAGGATGTGAGGTTGCAGCTTATTGAAAGCTGAGGAGAAATCGACAAATAAAAGTCTGACATGAGCCTTGGGTTTTTCCAAGTGTTTCAAAGCTTTGTCTAGAATAAAACGTTTGGCATCTTCTATTCCCTTATTTGTTTGGTAGACAAACTGAAGCGGGTCAAGTTTGCCCTCCACAAGGGAGAGCACCTCCTCTTTTAAAATTTTCTCAAAATGTTTCATTACGAGGGAAGTGAGGGCTACCGGTCTAAAATCATTCAAATCACTAGGATTCTTAGTCTTGGGAATAGGAATTAAAATAGAAGATTTCCACACAGTGGGCAGCTGACAGCTGTCAACACACATTTGAAAAAGCTTGGTGAAAATCACACTAAGTTGGTCAGCACAGTGCTGTAGAGTGCAACCACAAATGGCGTCAGGGCCAAAAGCTTTCCTTTTGTTAGTTTTCTTAAATAAAATATTGACCTGGTCCTGAGATATCGATATTTCCCTGTGGAGTACCAATGAGTCCCTGAGCTTGGAGACCTCTGAACTGAAATCATATTTTTCAAACATTGGAAAGAATAGGTTAAAAGTATTTAGCAGATCCCCCTCCTCAACCCCTTTAATGCTGATAAACTGCTTCATGTTATCTTGCTGTTTATTGAAGGAAATCATAGACTTAATCCCCTGCCAAGCTGATCTCAGGTCTCGATTGAAGTACTTGTTCTCAATCTTATCCTTATACTTGGCCTTTGCTTTCGCAATACTTATTGCCCCCCGGCTTGGTGCCTGTATGTTGGAGTTTACCCCGGTAGACGAGAGGGTAGCCTCCCTCCACCTTCGGGTGGGGGGGCGGATCCTGACTGTTGTTTGTGCCTATGGTCCAAACAGCAGCTCAGAGTATCCACCCTTCTTGGACTCCTTGGAGGGGGGGCTGGAGAGTCTCCCTCTGGGGATTCCCTCGTTCTGCTGGGGGACTTCAACGCCCACGTTGGCAGCGACAGTGAGACCTGGAAGGGTGTGATTGGGAGGAACGGCCCCCCCGATCTGAACCCGAGCGGTGTTCTGTTGTTGGACTTCTGTGCTCGTCACAGGTTGTCCATAATGAACACCATGTTCAAGCATAACGGGGTCCATATGTGCACTTGGCACCAGGACACCCTAGGCCGCAGTTCGATGATTGACTTTGTAGTCGTGTCGTCGGACTTGCGGCCGCAGGTCTTGGACACTCGGGCGAAGAGAGGGGCGGAGCTGTCAACTGATCACCACCTGGTGGTGAGTTGGCTCCTGTGGTGGGGGAGGATGCCGGGCAGACCTGGCAGGCCCAAACGTATTGTGAGGGTCTGCTGGGAACGTCTGGCAGAGTCTCCTTCAGAGAGAGTTTCAACTCCCACCTCCGGGAGAGCTTCGACCACGTACCGGGGGAGGCGGGGGACATTGGGTCCGAGTGGCATCTCAGGAGGGAGAAGCAGTGCTACTTCCGGTAAGGAAGCAGGGCCGGGAGACTCGGGTGTGGGCTCTCCTATCTCTGGGGCTGAGGTTGCCGAGGTGGTTAAAAAGCTCCTCGGTGGCAGGGCCCCGGGGGTGGATGAGATCCGGCCCGAGTTCCTCAAGGTCCTGGATGTTGTGGGGCTCTCATGGTTGACACGACTCTGCAGCATCGCGTGGACATTGGCCCCCTGATAAGGGCCGTCCATTCCCTGTATGACCGGTGTCAGAGCTTGGTCCGCATTGCCGGTAATAAGTCAGACTTGTTTCCAGTGAGGGTTGGACTCCGCCAGGGCTGCCCTTTGTCACCGATCCTGTTCATGATCTTTATGGACAGGATTTCTAGGCGCAGCCAGGGTGTGGAGGGGGTCCGGTTTGGTGACCTCAGGATTGGGTCACTGCTTTTTGCAGATGATGTGGTCCTGTTGGCTTCATCAGACCGTGACCTCCAACTCTCGCTGGATCGGTTCGCAGCCGAGTGTGAAGCGGCCGGGATGAGAATCAGCACCTCCAAACTGGGGCGCCGAAAAGGGGGGGTAAAGGAGACGGATTCTAGGGGCCCATGATTGAGGGGGGCCCAGAGAGGCCCCTAATGATGATGAAATTATAATACAGAAAGAATAATGACACTAAGTTATTAACTAACATATAATCACATATGTTTTATTTTCAATGTCCTGGTAACAATAACTTTATTTGTCTTGGAAACATCAACGCCTGCAGCCCCCCCCCCCCTCTATTTATGTAAAATGGTTCAGTCCGACTGGATCAGCTGCAGGTAGCGCACCGGGCAAGGAGGAGGAGACGGCAATGTGCCTCAAAAATCAGGCAGCCAAAAAAGAAAAGAAAAGAAATTAAGAGAGGAGAAGGAGTTGAAGGGTCGACAATATGTCACCCAGTATTTAAAAAAAAGGTGGGTTTGTTAGTTGTGGCGGAAAGTTATGGAATATTAACTTTGTCCCTATCTGTGGTCTATAAGCTAGCTCACTTTTCTCACCATGTTAGCTCAAGAAAACTCTGGATTTTTATATTTTACTGCTATATTAATTAAATAATCAATCCAGTCAAACATTTATCAAGCTGTTCTTATTCAATAATAGTTGATCTCCCCTCTGTCAAAATGATGCCTCATTCTGAATAGAGTCAAGTGCACCAGCAGCTGTCTGTCAGCCCCCAGCTTCCCCTGCCCCTGAACCAGCCCCAGTGCCCCCACATGAGGAAGGAGGTGAGCAGCTGTGTGTTAAAATAATAACAAAAATAATAATAATAATAATAATAATAAATTTTACTAAAGTTTCAAAACAATACAAAGGTGAATCTGTTATGGGAAAGATTAATTAAAATGAATGAAATAAAAGTCATTTTGAACAATTTTAATAGTTTAAAAAGCATAAACCCTAAAAAAACTGAAATAGAAGACGTGCAGTAAGAACAGAGGAGAACATCTGTGGTGTGTGCAGCAGACTGGGGTGACTGCTCTCAGTCCAATCAGAGAAGTTTACATGTTGGTGACTATGCTATTACAAATAGTTATATTATAGGAAATACTATATAATTGATGTATGTCATGTACACTCTACAGAGCCAGGTCCAGGACCCTCTTCTGGTAATGATAGTCAGAAATACCATTAAAATGCATAATTGTATGTAAAATAGCATCAAAAAATTTTGCCGCTGTGTTAGGGGGCCCTGAAAAGATTCTTTTCATGGGGCCCAAAATCCCTAGCGGCGCCCCTGCCTCCAAATCCGAGGCCATGGTCCTCAACCGGAAAAGGGTGGAGTGCACTCTCCGGGTCGGGGATGAGATTCTGCCTCAAGTGGAGGAGTTCAAGTACCTCGGGGTCTTGTTCACGAGTGAGGGAAGGATGGAGCGTGAGATCGACAGGCGGATCGGTGTGGCGTCTGCAGTAATGCGGACTCTGCACAGATCCGTCGTGGTGAAGAGAGAGCTGAGCCGAAAGGCAAAGCTCTCGATTTACCAGTCGATCTTCGTTCCTACCCTCACCTCTGGTCATGAGCTTTGGGTCGTGACCCAAAGAACAAGATTGCGGGTACAAGCGGCCGAAATGAGCTTCCTCCGTAGGCTGGCTGGGCTCTCCCTTAGAGATAGGGTGGGAAGCTCAGTCATCCGGAGGGAGCTCGGAGTAGACCCGCTGCTCCTCCGCGTTGAGAGGAGCCAGATGAGGTGGTTCGGGCATCTAATTAGGATGCCTCCCGGACGCCTCCCTGGTGAGGTGTTCAGGGCACGTCCCACCGGTAGGAGACCCCGGGGAAGACCCAGGACACGCTGGAGAGACTATGTCTCTCGGCTGGCCTGGGAACGCCTCGGGATCCCCCGGGAAGAGCTGGACGAAGTCGCTGGGGAGAGGGAAGTCTGGGCTTCCTGCTCAGGCTGCTGCCCCCGAGACCCGACCAGGATAAGAGGAAGAAGATGGATGGATGGATGGTTGAAATGCTTTTTACACATTTTTGAGAAATACATTTATGACCTATTTAATGTGTCATAAATGAAAATGGCTGAATTCACTTTACACAAACTTTAATTACCATGGCAACGACTGTGTGTGTGTGCAGCTGGCACCAATGTAACATCCGAGGTGTAGGGGCTTTTAACGTCACCCTTCTGTTGACAAAAACTCAGGAACATATACTCTTTTGGAGAGGACCAACACACTCCGTTTATTTAACTTCTTCACACATTAAAACCAACCCAACAACAACGTCGCCCCTTGATGACGTCAGCCCTGCACCCCACTCTCCAGGCATGACCCCTCGACATATGCTACATCAAACTCTGACATGTTTCTCCCCTTACAGTAAGAAATGTCCCCATTTCTATGAACAGAAAGGAATGGCAAACAGTACAACAAAACAAACAAAAAAACTAGGACAGTTGCACAGACATAGAAGGCACAGGAGGAAAAGTGCACATGTCAATAATCAATAAACACAACTGTAAACCACAGTCTGGGTAACCCACAACCAACAGACAATATCTAACAATAATAATAATGATAATAATAATAACAAGAAAAAAAGAAAAAAAAATATAGCAGCAAATCCCACAGGAAAGCATAACAATAACAATGTTGTGTTAACAACAACACAACAGACATGCTACTTCCAACAAAACAATATAGGCCAAAACTCATTAACTGTCAAGGGCAGTGCATGTTGGAATAGTCTAATATATCTAATAGACACATTTAATGTGAAGGTATTAACGTTGCTAACACCAAAAAGAATGGCCACATCTTTTTCAAGCTTTAACTAAATGTAATCTGGGCTATTTTCTACATTGGATATCATGTGAGGGAGGTGCAGCTTCCCTGATAAGACTATGTGCTGGATTTATTCAAGAACTCAGTTTTTAGTCTATATTTTCACCTCCACATCCACAGCCTCATACATCAGTCTGATGACTCAGTGGTTCTGTATAAATGAACATAATAACCATAATACACACATCAGACATCTGGATAAAATATACAACACACACGTAGAAGTTGTAGATAAATAATGTGAATCTGCATTAAACATCTGAGGCTGAAACAGTGGATCAATATCAGTGGCTCTACATCGCCCTCTAAAGGCCAGTAGTGTACATGCACTGCATTAATACAAGAGGCTGCTGCTCTGTATGTGATGTGGCTCCTCTTTACTTCATGAGCAGATTAATTAATACAGCCTTTAATAAATACTAAAGATAACATCCAGACCATTTACAGCTAGTAAGTGAAGAACAGTTGCTACTAACAGACACCTAACATGAACCTGAGCCCCTTTAGGTCGGCTGAAACTCAAACTATTCACCAGAAAATAGCAGCAGTAACTCATTCTTCACTCATTCACTGGAGCACTTCACACCAGATGACAGAAGAGAAAGTCCAGCTGAGCATCTGATGTGTGGCAGACTTCAGTCTAACTGAGTTCTGATTGGCCCAAAGTCTGTAAGGCAGAGTCCAGGTGAGGAGAGAGTGAGGGGGAAGGCCTTCTTCACTTATCAGTTTTATATGTTCTGACCAATAATATCCCGTCTCTGCGTTCCCCTGGGCAGAGGGACGAGGCAGCACTGGGTTTGGGGTTAGTGACAGTCGGGTATCCGTCCTCACTGCTCAGAGCTCACATCCTCACAGGCTTCCTCTACCTGCCCACATAGAGTCAGTCCTTATCCTCACCATCAGATATACACATAGTGTTCCTCACACTGCTTACAAGGTTTTTACCTTCAGTTTTCAGTTTTCTCATTCTTCAGATTCACTGTCACAATCCTTCAATCTGACTCCAACAACCCTTCAATCTGACTCACACAACCCTTCAATCTGACTCCAACAACCCTTCAATCTGACTCACACAACCCTTCAATCTGACTCACACAACCCTTCAATCTGATTCACACAACCCTTCAATCTGACTCACACAACCCTTCAATCTGACTCACACAACCCTTCAATCTGACTCACACAACCCTTCAATCTGACTCCAACAACCCTTCAATCTGACTCCAACAACCCTTCAATCTGACTCCAACAACCCTTCAATCTGACTCACACAACCCTTCAATCTGACTCACACAACCCTTCAATCTGACTCACACAACCCTTCAATCTGACTCACACAACCCTTCAATCTGACTCACACAACTCTTCAATCTGACTCACACAACCCTTCAATCTGACTCACACAACCCTTCAATCTGACTCTCACAACCCTTCAATCTGACTCACACAACCCTTCAATCTGACTCACACAACCCTTCAATCTGACTCCAACAACCCTTCAATCTGACTCACACAACCCTTCAATCTGACTCCAACAACCCTTCAATCTGACTCCAACAACCCTTCAATCTGACTCCAACAACCCTTCAATCTGACTCACACAACCCGTCAATCTGACTCACACAACCCTTCAATCTGACTCACACAACCCTTCAATCTGACTCACACAACCCTTCAATCTGACTCCAACAACCCTTCAATCTGACTCACACAACCCTTCAATCTGACTCACACAACCCTTCAATCTGACTCACACAACCCTTCAATCTGACTCACACAACCCTTCAATCTGACTCCAACAACCCTTCAATCTGACTCACACAACCCTTCAATCTGACTCACACAACCCTTCAATCTGACTCACACAACCCTTCAATCTGACTCACACAACCATTCAATCTGACTCCAACAACCCTTCAATCTGACTCTCACAACCCTTCAATCTGACTCAAACAACCCTTCAATCTGACTCCAACAACCCTTCAATCTGACTCACACAACCCTTCAATCTGACTCACACAACCCTTCAATCTGACTCTCACAACCCTTCCAGCTTTCAGACCGATCTTATTTCTCTTAACCCAACCGGTCGAGGCAGACGGCCACTATTAGGAATAGATTAGCCTCACCATGGGACAGCCATAAAATGTAGGAGAGGTTATTAATCATGATGAATAATTATCATAAATAATTATTAATAAGAAATTAAAGAATAATCAATCCTAATTATTAATTTGAAGTAATAACCAAACTATCAAATTAGCCTCAATCTAGAAGTTGGAGACGAGATAAACTGACTGAGTGATACCAAAGTATATCATATAATTATAATGTAGTATAATAAGTTGTAATAATCAAGGCAGGATGATATGAAGCTTCTTTAATTAGCAGATCTCATCTTAAGCTGGAAACAGACTTTGAGTTAAAGTGTTGGAGGAGAGCAGAGATCAAAGAGAGACAGGCTGAGAACTGAAAGGGTGATGAAAACCACTCGACATGTGTAACCTTTCCTAAAAGCACGTATGTGATGTGCTGTGGTTAGAGCTGCTGCTCTGCTGTCACTGTGTATGTTCCAGTTTGAACTTTGTCAGTTAGAGTTGTTGCATAGAAAGGAAGGAGCTGCTCAGACTCTCACAGGCTTTGTGCTCACTTCCTGTATTATTTGGTTCTATCCTTTATTATTATTCACATCTTCTCTTAAATCCTTTTTATGTTTTATCTGTTTATATATAATCAATGAAAACATCCCATAAACATTTCTTTACCTGATATAACCCACAGAGTAAAACATGGAAATAAAATGCAGCTTTTAAATGTTTGTGCAGCTGATGTTTATAAATGCAAACGTTGTGTTAATTAAACTAATTCAAAAATCATTATTCAAACTATAAAATCTTCTCTTGGACCATAAAACACTGCAAATGTGTTTTTTCCCTTAAGATGAATCAAACATTAATCAATGACTGACTGATTGATTGACTGATGGGGAGTTTATGAATGTAAATTAGTGTAGAGACTGATTATGAGTCAGAATATGAACAGTTTATAAGGGTTAAATGTGTATTATGTGCTAATTTCTGAGGCCAAAACTAGTGAAGACTTTCCTCAGCAGTTGTTGTTTGAGAGGAGATGAACTCTGATGACAGGTTCAGGTTTTATTAATAAATTTGACTCTTTTGAGATTTTGTTGTTTCCTTTTTGTGTTGAACTAAACAAAGTAGATCAAACTCAAAACTAATGTCTGATTCTGATGAAATGACTTTAGTGTGGAGTTATTTCAGAGATCATTGTGGTTTTACTGTTTTTGTGGAAGTTTAACAACAAATGTGTCCATAGCAACCAAACAAGGTTAATTCAAAAGTAAATTAAATGTTAGTCTCTGGCGCCCTCAGCTGGTCAGAAAAGGTACTACATAGACCAGGAGCAGCAGAACAGAAGGCCTGATCAAACATGCTGCTGAGTCTAGTCCTGAGGAGGAGGAGGAGGAGGAGGAGAAGGAGGAAGAGGAGGAGGAGGAGGGGGAGGAGGAGGAGGAGGAGAAGGAGGAAGAAGAGGAGGTGGAGGTGATAGAGTCTGTGGAGCAGAGGTGTTGAGGTTAGTGGGGGGGGGACAACAATTTAAGAACAAACCAAAACAAATAAAACCGGATTAAGTTTTTGTTCGTCTCTCTAATGGCTGATGGGACAAAGCTGTTTTATATCGCTCTGTTTTGTTTTGTATCTGCTGATGGGAGGAGCTGATGTGGGTTTGAGCCATCTAGCAGGATAAAACCAGCCGTCCTCTGTAACTGCTGCTATACAGGGATTCTGATTCTGCTGAGGTTCTCCTATCAGCTACTAGAACATCTCACTATTAGATTTAGGGAGTTCTTGTTTTTTAGGGAAAGGTTGCTAAACCAAGAAGCAGAAGGATAAAATAGATTCGATAAAAGAGGGTCAGTAAAGGGGGCGTGTGTGCTTTTGGATGAATATAAGCGACTGTAATAAATAGCTGGTGGGTGTGATGCAGTATGATCAGCACTGGTCTGAACATACTGTAGTCTCTGAAGACTCTTACTGGGATCCCAGTGAGAAGTGCACTGCAGTAATCCAGTCTGTTGTAGAAACTGTCTGAAAACATCAAACATACATAAACAATACTCAAAACACTGCTGGGTTAAAGATGAAACAATGATTGTCCATTGTCCATCCATATCAAGTCTGACAGAGACTCAAAGAAAACACAGCTCACAGCATCATAATGAACATATCCTGAAGAATATTACATCCACTCTGGATAATGATGTTTTCTGTAGTGACCACTAGATGGAGCCACAGCTGATGTGGACTGAAGTAAACATAAAGTAGAGCTTCATTAAACTTCACCAACTTTTCACTCTAAAGAATGACTTCACAGTTTTTAGTAGTGAGTAACAGTCAGTGCGTGTGTGTGTGTGTTTGTGTGGTGCGTGGGTGGTGGGCGTGTCACTGTGCGGTGTACTCTGATTCTCTGATTACAGGTAATTATGCTCACCTGTGCTCAGCTCTGGTTTTGGTGAGTCGGGAGGGAAACTTTCTGTTGACTGCTTAACATCACATTATGGACCTTTTATTAGCATCTTTACTTTGCACTAGCACATGTATTAGCATCTTTACTTTGCACTAGCACATGTATAAGCATCTGTTAAACAGCAATAAATTGAGTGAAAGGATTGAATGTGGATGAATTTGTGGGCGTGTCAATAGTTAGTTAGAAGATAACAGAGCCAGTGTTTATGGCTGTAGAGTCACAATGTGCCGTCACTTTGATTTACTGACTGTCAAGTTTTATTATTTACATTACTAAGAAACCTGCTAAGTGTGAAATGAGTCAGAACAGTTAATTAGAGAGATATGCAAATAACAGACAGACGTCATTTATAGATAGATGAGTATTCAAACACATCAAACCAATAGTAAAAAACCCACAAAAACAGATGTTGCACTGCATTAGTGCAATAAAGGCAGATTTCAGTGTTTTTGTATTACTTTATATCATGCAGCAGCCGGAATAGATGGAATAACAGTGAGTTAACCCTAACCCAGTGCAGTTAGAAAGGCTTTAAACTAGCGATTGAGACCATAAACACATTTTGAAAACGTTTACTGAGGTTAGAAATCAAGTGAGAAGTTGGTGAATTCTCCATTGACTTGTATAGAGACGGTCGCCCCCTGGTGGCCTTTTGATAGAATGCAGCTCTAAGTCACTTCCCCGTTGGACCGGAGCTCCCTGCCTGGTTAAAACATAATAATACATTAATCTGAAAGTGTGTGTGTGTGTGTGGGGGGGGGGGGGGTTCTGCGGGTTATTGAACAGGAAGTAAACAGACTGATCTTTGCTTTGTAGTAGAAACGTTCCCTGATCCCGAGTCAGTCTCTATACTGTTAATGTCCTGCTCTGGTTTATGAATAAAGTTAAAAAAAACAGAATCCAAACCGCCGGAAGTGACGCTGTTTCCGCGGTAACGTTCCGGTGTTTACCGTCTCCATGGTAACCGGGTCTCCGCGCTGTTTACAGGCTATGATGATTTTCAGTTTTTAATGATAAAATAAAAGTGAAGATGCTACTGAGACAGAGAGGAACCACGGTGAGGTTACATTACATCATCTTCATCTTCATCTTCATCACCTTTAAGTTACTAATAAGACTTTTAATAAGTACATTTACTCACTACAGCTTTAAATATTTGCTGCTGGAGGTGGCGCTAGTTTACACTACTTTATATACAGTTATCTAGTTTATACTACTTTATATACAGTTAGCTAGTTTACACTACTTTATATACAGTTAGCTAGTTTATACTACTTTATATACAGTTAGCTAGTTTATATTACTTTATATACAGTTAGCTAGTTTACATTACTTTATATACAGTTAGCTAGTTTATACTACTTTATATACAGTTAGCTAGTTTATATTACTTTATATACAGTTAGCTAGTTTACATTACTTTATATACAGTTAGCTAGTTTATACTACTTTATATACAGTTAGCTAGTTTATACTACTTTATATACAGTTAGCTAGTTTACTACTTTATATACAGTTAGCTAGTTTATACTACTTTATATACAGTTAGCTAGTTTATACTACTTTATATACAGTTAGCTAGTTTATACTACTTTATATACAGTTAGCTAGTTTATACTACTTTATATACGGTTAGCTAGTTTACACTACTTTATATACAGTTAGCTAGTTTATACTACTTTATATACAGTTAGCTAGTTTATACTACTTTATATACAGTTAGCTAGTTTATACTACTTTATATACAGTTAGCTAGAAATGAAAGCATGTGAGAAGTTTAGAGCTGTTAACAACTCATAGACATCTGAAATGTGAGCCGACTACACACTGCTGTCTGGTTTCATCTTTAACAATGTGTTGTATTTTAAAAGCTTCTTATATTATAGAGTACTAGTACCTCTAACTGTACTACAGTAAAGTACAAGTACCTCTAACTGTACTACAGTAAAGTACTAGTACCTCTAACTGTACTACAGTAAAGTACAAGTACCTCAAACTCTACTACAGTAAAGTACAAGTACCTCAAACTGTACTGCAGTAAAGTACTAGTACCTCAAACTGTACTACAGTAAAGTACTAGTACCTCTAAATGTACTACAGTAAAGAACTAGTACCTCTAACAGTACTACAGTAAAGTACTAGTACCTCTAACTGTACTACAGTAAAGTACTAGTACCTCTAACTGTACTACAGTAAAGTACTAGTACCTCTAACAGTACTGTAGTAAAGTATAAATGTGAACAGAGAGCAAAGCTGCAGTCGGATCATCACATCCTGGACAGACAGAGACAGGACTCGGAGCGGGACAAAGTGGTCCAGTTCTGCAGGAACCAGCAGACCTGTGACATCAAGAACTCGTGGCTGCAGAGTTCAGAGCGTCTCTTCCTGAGAGGGACCGTGGACAGACACATCAGAGCCGCCGTCAGCCAGCATGAGCTCAGCCTGGAGGACCGGAGGGACAGGTGAGTGTGGACAGGAGGGACAGGTGAGTGTGGACAGGAGGGACAGGTGAGGGAGGACAGGAGGGACAGGTGAGTGTGGACAGGAGGGATAGGAGGGACAGGTGAGGGAGGACAGGAGGGACAGGTGAGGGAGGACAGGAGGGACAGGTGAGGGAGGACAGGAGGGACAGGTGTTTGTGGACAGGAGGGACAGGTGAGTGTGGACAGGAGGGACAGGTGAGGGAGGACAGGAGGGACAGGTGTTTGTGGACAGGAGGGACAGGTGAGTGAGGACAGGAGGGACAGGTGAGGGAGGACAGGAGGGACAGGTGAGGGAGGACAGGAGGGACAGGTGAGGGAGGACAGGAGGGACAGGAGGGACAGGTGTGTGTGGACAGGAGGGACAGGTGAGGGAGGACCGGAGGGACAGGTGAGTGTGGACAGGAGGGACAGGTGAGGGAGGACAGGAGGGACAGGTGAGGGAGGACAGGAGGGACAGGAGAGGGAGGACAGGAGGGACAGGAGGGACAGGTGTGTGTGGACAGGAGGGACAGGTGTGTGTGGACAGGAGGGACAGGTGAGGGAGGACCGGAGGGACAGGTGAGTGAGGACAGGAGGGACAGGTGAGGGAGGACAGGAGGGACAGGTGAGTGAGGACAGGAGGGACAGGATGGACAGGTGAGGGAGGGACAGGTGAGGGTGGACAGGAGGGAGGGACAGGTGAGGGTGGACAGGAGGGACAGGTGAGGGTGGACCGGAGGGACAGGTGAGGGTGGACAGGAGGGACAGGTGAGGGAGGACCGGAGGGACAGGTGAGTGTGGACAGGAGGGACAGGTGAGGGAGGACAGGAGGGACAGGTGAGTGTGGACAGGAGGGACAGGTGAGTGTGGACAGGAGGGACAGGAGGGACAGGTGAGGGAGGACAGGAGGGACAGGTGAGGGTGGACAGGAGGGACAGGTGTTTGTGGACAGGAGGGACAGGTGAGTGTGGACAGGAGGGACAGGTGAGGGTGGACAGTCCCTCATCCTTTAATACTCAACTATTTAACAAACAGTCCAGGACACACTTAGACAGGTTAACACAGGGGGACAGATGCAGGGGACAGACACCTGTGATGTCACCTGTGATGTCCTCCCTTGTGATGTCCCCTGTGATGTCCCCCCCCCCCCCCGTGATGTCCCCCCTCTGACGTCACCTGTGGTGTCCCCCCCTGTGATGTCCCCCCCTGTGATGTCCCCCCTGTGATGTCCCTCCTGTGATGTCCCCCCTGTAATGTCCCCCCTGTGATGCCCCCCCTGTCCTCAGGCTTCGTGGTGTCCTGGAGACAGAGGGGCAGCAGCTGCTGCAGGAGATGGAGGAGAAGAAGGAGACAGCGGTGGAGAGACAAGCCAAGATGAGACAACGAGCCAGAAGTCTGAGAGACAGACGAGAGACTGAAAGACAGCAGCTGGTGTCAGAGAGGCTGGATCAGCTGTTCAGGTAGACGACTCTGTCCTCTCAGACTCTGTCCTCATAGACTCTGTCCTCTCAGACTCTGTCCTCTCAGACTGTCCTCTCAGACTCTGTCCTCATAGACTCTGTCCTCTCAGACTCTGTCCTCTCAGTCTCTGTCCTCTTAGACTCTGTCCTCTCAGACTCTGTCCTCTTAGACTCTGTCCTCTCAGACTCTGTCCTCACAGACTCTGTCCTCTCAGACTCTGTCCTCATAGACTCTGTCCTCTCAGACTCTGTCCTCTCAGTCTCTGTCCTCTTAGGCTCTGTCCTCTCAGACTCTGTCCTCACAGACTCTGTCCTCTCAGACTGTCCTCTCAGACTCTGTCCTCATAGACTCTGTCCTCTCAGACTCTGTCCTCTCAGTCTCTGTCCTCTTAGACTCTGTCCTCACAGACTCTGTCCTCTCAGACTGTCCTCTCAGACTCTGTCCTCATAGACTCTGTCCTCTCAGACTCTGTCCTCTCAGTCTCTGTCCTCTTAGACTCTGTCCTCACAGACTCTGTCCTCTCAGACCCTGTCCTCTCAGACTGTCCTCTCAGACTGTCCTCATAGACCCTGTCCTCTCAGACTCTGTCCTCTTAGACCCTGTCCTCTCAGGCTGTCCTCTCAGACTCTGTCCTGTCCTCTCAGACTCTGTCCTCTCAGGCTGTCCTCTCAGACTCTGTCCTGTCCTCTCAGACTCTGTCCTCTCAGACTGTCCTCTCAGAGTGTCCTCTTAGACTCTGTCCTCTCAGACTCTGTCCTCTAGACTGTCCTCTCATATGTCCTGCTGTGTCTCAGGGAGCAGTGTGAGGAGGTGCGCAGCGTGCAGAGCAGACAGAAGCAGCAGCAGGTGTGCGAGGAGCGAGCGGAGCAGCTGAGGAGCAGAGAGGAGCAGCAGCAGCAGCAGCAGCAGGAGGAGCAGCTGTTCCATGAGCTGTGGGAGGCTGACAGAAGAGCCAAGGAGGAGCGAGAGACACGGGACGGACAGAGACGCCGGCAGAGAGACGCGGAGCAGCTGGAGGCTCTGAACGCTCAGACGCGGGCGGCCGAGAGACAGAGACAGGAGGACAGACGGCTGAGAGAGGAGGAGGCGCAGCTGCTGGTCTGCTCCTTCATTTATCACTCCTTCATATATCACTCCTTCATATATCACTCCTTGTGATCTCTCTCTCTCTCTCTCTCTCGTTCTCTCTCTCTCTCTCTCTGTCTCTCTCTCTCTCTCTCTCTCTCTCTCTCTCTCTCTCTCTCTCTGTGTCTCTCTCTCTCTCTCTCTCTCTCTCTCTCTCTCTCTGTCTCCCTCTCTCTCTCTCTCTCTCTCTCTGTCTCTCTCTCTCTCTCTCTCTGCAGCTGCAGCAGCAGCAGCTGGATGAGCTGCAGCAGCAGCGGGAGCAGCAGCAGCAGCGCAGGGCGCAGCAGAGCAGACGGCAGCAGCTGGATCAGGGTCTGCGGCTGAAGATGAAGCGAGTGTGCAGAGAGCAGCAGGAGGAGCTGCAGCTGGACATCAGCATCCTGCAGCAGCTGCTCCAAGAGGAGAGCGATGAGAGACAGGAAGCTGCTCAGAGGAAGGTAACAACCAGCTGTCACCACTAGATGGAGCCAGAGGTACTAGTACTTCACTGTAGTACTGTTAGAGGTACTAGTACTTCACTGTAGTACAGTTAGAGGTACTAGTACTTCACTGTAGTACAGTTAGAGGTACTAGTACTGTACTGTAGTACAGTTAGAGGTACTAGTACTCTACTGTAGTACAGTTAGAGGTACTAGTACTGTACTGTAGTACTGTTAGAGGTACTAGTACTTTACTGTAGTACTGTTAGAGGTACTAGTACTGTACTGTAGTACAGTTAGAGGTACTAGTACTTTACTGTAGTAGTGTTAGAGGTACTAGTACTTTACTGTAGTACTGTTAGAGGTACTAGTACTCTACTGTACTATAGTTAGAGGTACTAGTACTTTACTGTAGTACAGTTAGAGGTACTAGTACTCTACTGTAGTACTGTTTGAGGTACTAGTACTCTACTGTAGTACAGTTAGAGGTACTTATACTCTACTGTAGTACAGTTAGAGGTACTAGTACTCTACTGTAGTACAGTTAGAGGTACTAGTACTCTACTGTAGTACTGTTAGAGGTACTAGTACTTTACTGTAGTACAGTTAGAGGTACTAGTACTCTACTGTAGTACTGTTAGAGGTACTAGTATTTTACTGTAGTACAGTTAGAGGTACTAGTACTCTACTGTAGTACTGTTAGAGGTACTAGTACTTTACTGTAGTACAGTTAGAGGTACTAGTACTCTACTGTAGTACAGTTAGAGGTACTAGTACTATACTGTAGTACTGTTAGAGGTACTAGTACTTTACTGTAGTACAGTTAGAGGTACTAGTACTCTACTGTAGTACAGTTAGAGGTACTAGTACTTTACTGTAGTACTGTTTGAGGTACTAGTACTCTACTGTAGTACTGTTAGAGGTACTAGTACTCTACTGTAGTACTGTTTGAGGTACTAGTACTCTACTGTAGTACAGTTAGAGGTACTAGTACTTTACTGTAGTACAGTTAGAGGTACTAGTACTCTACTGTAGTACAGTTAGAGGTACTAGTACTTTACTGTAGTACTGTTTGAGGTACTAGTACTCTACTGTAGTACAGTTAGAGGTACTAGTACTATACTGTAGTACAGTTAGAGGTACTAGTACTTTACTGTAGTACAGTTAGAGGTACTAGTACTCTACTGTAGTACAGTTAGAGGTACTTATACTCTACTGTAGTACAGTTAGAGGTACTAGTACTCTACTGTAGTACAGTTAGAGGTACTAGTACTATACTGTAGTACAGTTAGAGGTACTAGTACTTTACTGTAGTACAGTTAGAGGTACTAGTACTCTACTGTAGTACAGTTAGAGGTACTTATACTCTACTGTAGTACAGTTAGAGGTACTAGTACTCTACTGTAGTACAGTTAGAGGTACTAGTACTATACTGTAGTACAGTTAGAGGTACTAGTACTTTACTGTAGTACTGTACCTGGATGGTTGTGCAGGTGGAGCTGCAGGCGGAGCAGCAGAGGTATCGGCAGTACCTGTCGGAGCAGCTGCAGCAGGAGAGGAGGGTGGAGGAGCAGATGGAGCAGCTGATGGAGGAGAAGCTGAAGGAGACGTGGAGGAAGAGAGAAGAGCAGAGCCGACGGCAGCGAGACGCCAGAAACCGTCTGATGAGTGAAGTGATGGAAGCTCGACACCTGCAGATCCAACACAAGCGTGAGTCATGTGACTTATTACATCATCAATTCACCCATTAACAGTGATGTCATTAATGTGTGTGTGTGTTTGTGTATGTGTGTGTGTGTGTGTGTGTATGTGTGTGTGTGTGTGTGTGTGTGTTAGTGGATCTGAACGAGCAGAAACAAGCAGAACTCTCTAAAGACAGAGACGAGCTGATCCGGCTCATGGAGGAGACGAAGCTGATGGACGAAGAGGAGAAGAGACGGTGAGTCTAGAGCAGGGGTCGGCAACCTTAGCATCAGCTGTTAGCCATGAAATCAGCTGTTAGCCATGAAATCAGCCGTTAGCCATGAAATCAGCTGTTAGCCATGAAATCAGCTGTTAGCCATGAAGGCACCTGCTCTATGTGTGGCCTGTCTTCTTTAGTTTGATTGACAGCGCCCTCTCCCACCCACATCTCCCACAGCGCTGCGGGCCGCTCTCCCACCCACATCTCCCACAGCGCTGCGGGCCGCTGTCCTACACACATCTCCCACAGCGCTGCGGGCCGCTGTCCCACACACATCTCCCACACGCATCTCCCACAGCGCTGCGGGCCGCTGTCCCACCCACATCTCCCACAGCGCTGCGGGCCGCTGTCCCACACGCATCTGCCACAGCGCTGCGGGCTGCTGTCCCACACGCATCTCCCACACGCATCTCCCACAGCGCTGCGGGCTGCTGTCCCACACACATCTCCCACACACATCTCCCACAACGCTGCGGGCCGCTGTCCAACCCTCATCTCCCACAGCGCTGCGGGCCGCTGTCCTACACACATCTCCCACAGCGCTGCGGGCCGCTGTCCCACACGCATCTCCCACACGCATCTCCCACAGCGCTGCGGGCCGCTGTCCCACCCACATCTCCCACAGCGCTGCGGGCCGCTGTCCCACTCACATCTCCCGCAGCGCTGCGGGCCGCTGTCCCACACGCATCTGCCACAGCGCTGCGGGCTGCTGTCCCACACGCATCTCCCACACGCATCTCCCACAGCGCTGCGGGCTGCTGTCCCACACACATCTCCCACACACATCTCCCACAACGCTGCGGGCCGCTGTCCAACCCTCATCTCCCACAGCGCTGCGGGCCACTGTCCCACCCACATCTCTCACAGCGCTGCGGGCCGCTGTCCCACACACATCTCCCACACGCATCTTCCACAGCGCTGCGGGCCGCTGTCCCACACACATCTCCCACACGCATCTCCCACAGCGCTGCGGGCCGCTGTCCCACACGCATCTCCCACAGCGCTGCGGGCCGCTGTCCAACCCGCATCTCCCGCAGCGCTGCGGGCCGCTGTCCAACCCGCATCTCCCTCAGCGCTGCGGGCCGCTGTCCCACCCACATCTCCCACACACACACACACACACACACACACACACACATACACACACACACACACACACACACACACACACACACACACACGCTCTCTTCACTCCAGAGATTCCAGAGCTTGGATCTTATTTGCAAGCGCAAGGGAGAGTTGTGACGTCTGTAACATCGACTGTAACGATTTGAACTATAGTGTCCTGTGTGTGTGTGTGTGTGTGTGTGTGTGTGTGTGTGTGTGTGTGTGTGTGCAGTCAGCAGCAGGCCTGCTCCGTGTACCGGGCCGATCTTCAGGCTCAGATGAAGCACCATCAGCAGGTGAAGCAGCAGCAGCGAGCCGAGGAGCAGCAGGAGCAGCGTCAGGGTCTGATCCAGCAGCAGCTGTACCAGCAGAGGACGGAGCGGATCCTGTCCGGACCCCCCGCCCGCCGCCCCCCACCCCTTCAGGGCCCGCCTCACATAGAGCCGGCCAATCAGATGCCAGCTCCACAGAGGACCGCCGCAGCCTCACGTAGAGCCGGCCAATCAGCTGCCAGCTCCACAGAGAGGCTTTATGTGTGTGAAGATGAAATAAAGTGACTGACAGAGAGATCACACGTCTGTCCTCATTACTCATCACATCTACCTTTAACCCTCCTGTTGTGTTCCAGTCAAGGAAGGAAGGGAGGAAAGGAGGAAAGGAAAGAAGGCAGGGAGGGAGGAAGGAAGGAAGGAAGGAGAGAGAAAGGAAGGAACGACAGAAGGAAGAAAGGGAGGAAGGTAGGATGGAGGAAAGAAGTAAGTAAGGAAGGAAGGTAGGACAGAGGGAGGGAGGAAAGAAGGTAGGAGGGAGGGAGGACGGAAGGAAAGAAGAAAGGAGGGAGGGAGGACGGAAGGAAAGAAGGAAGGAAGGAATGACGGAGGAAAGAAGTAAGTAAGGAAGGAAGGTAGGAGGGAGGGAGGAAAGAAGGTAAGAGGGAGGAAGGAAGGGAGAAGAAGGAAAGAGAGAAGGAGAGATTAAGCACGGATGGAAGGAAGGAAGGAACAACGGAGGAAAGAAGTAAGGAAGGAAAGAAGGTACGAGGGGGGGGAAGAAGGAGAGAAGAAAGGGAGAAAAAGTAAAAAGAGAAGGAGAGAGGAAGCACAGATGGATGGAAGGAAGGGAGGAAGGAGAGAGAAAGGAAGGAACGACAGAAGGAAGAAGGGGAGGAAGGACGGAAGGAAGGAAGAAAGGGAGAAGAAGGAAAGAAAGAGAAGGAGAGGAAGCACAGAAGGAAGGAAGAAAGGGAGAAGAAGGAAAGAAAGAGAAGGAGAGGAAGCACAGAAGGAAGGAAGAAAGGGAGAAGTAGGAAAGAAAGGGAGAAGGAGAGAGGAAGGAAGGAAGGAACAGTCAAAACAGACCCGGGAGGACGACAGGAAGGTGAAATACACTCAGACATTAAACCTGAAACCTTGTAGTTTATTTTATTTATGGCTCAGTGAGTTAAACATGTTTTAAATGAAGTCATTATTAGTATAAGTCCACTTAAACACACTCTAGCTGATCACATATTTAATATCTATCATTCTTTTGTGGTTACACCATTTGACATTTTGTGGTTACACCATTTGACATGTTCAGGAGCATTCAGTCTTTTGGTATAAAATGGGTCAAATGTCATTTCAAATCTCTCTTATTGATCTTTTTTTAATATATTGATTATATTGAACTGGGCGTAACCTCCATGATGTCTTGCTGCGGAGTTCAGTCTGAATTCAGTCCCTCCCTTCCTTCCTTCCTTCCTTCCTTCCTTCCTTCCCTCCTTCCTTGCTTCTGTCCTTCCTTCCTTCCTTTATTCCTTCCTTCCTCCCTCCCTTCCTTTATTCCTTCCTTCCTTTCCTCCCTTCTTTCTTTCCTCCCCCCTACCTTCTTTCCTCTGTCCTTCTTTCTTTCCTTCCTCCCTTCCTCTTTTCCTTTCTCCCTCCGTCGCTTGCTCCTACCTTCCTTCTTTCCTCGGTCCTCCCTTCCTCCCTCCTTTCCTTCCTTCTTCCTCCCTTCCTTCCTTGACTCTCTTATTGATCTTTTTTTAATATATTGATTATATTGAACTGGGCGTAACCTCCATGATGTCTTGCTGCGGAGTTCAGTCTGAATTTATCTATAACCTTTGTGTCGTCCTCCCTTCCTTCCTTCCTTCCTTCCTTCCTTCCTTCCTTCCTTCCTTTCTTCCCTCCTTCCTTCCTTTCTTCCTTCCTTTCTTTCCTCCCTTCTTTCTTTCCTCCCTCCTACCTTCTTTCCTCTGTCTTTCTTTCTTTCCTTCTTCCCTTCCTTTTTTCCTTTCTCCCTCCCTTGCTCGCTCCTACCTTCCTTCCTCCCTCCTTTCTTTCCTTCCTTCCTTATGTCCTTCCTTCCCTCCTTCCTGCCTTCCGTCCTTCCTTCTGTCCTTCCTTCCTTCTTTCCTTCCTTTACTCCCTTCTTCCTTTACTCTCCCCTACCTTCTTTCCTCTGTCCTTCTTTCTTTCCTTCCTCCCTTCCTCTTTTCTTTTCTCTCTCCCTCGCTCGCTCCTACCTTCCTTCTTTCCTCGGTCCTCCCTTCCTCCTTTCCTTTCCTCCCTCCCTTCCTCCCTCCTTTCCTTCCTTCTTCCTCCCTTCCTTCCTTGACTCTCTTATTGATTTTTTTTTAATATATTGATTATATTGAACTGGGCGTAACCTCCATGATGTCTTGCTGCGGAGTTCAGTCTGAATTCAGTCCCTCCCTTCCTTCCTTCCTCCCTCCCTTCCTTCCTCCCTTCCTTCCTTTATTCCTTCCTTCCTCCCTCCCTCCCTCCCTCACTTCCTTCTTCCCTCCCTTCCTTCTGTCCTTCCTTCCTTCCTCCTTTCCTTCCTACCTTTATTCCTTCCTTCCTCCTTTCCTTCCTACCTTTATTCCTTCCTTCTGTCTGTCCTTCCTTCCTTTATTCCTTCCTCCCTCCCTCCCTCCCTCCCTCCCTTCTGTCCTTCCTTCTTTCCTACCTTCCTTTATTCCTCCCTCCCTCCCTCCCTCCCTTCCTTCCTTCCTTCCTTCCTTCTATAAAACCAACAAAAATACTAAATGTACATTTTAACAAACCGGATGCTGCTTTTAACCCTGTTGTTGTGTTCGAGTCAAGGAAGGAAGGGAGGGAGGGAGGGAGGAAGGAGGGAAGGAAGGGAGTAAAGGAAAGAAGGAAGGAAGGATCCGACAGAAGGAAGAAAGGGGGAAGGACGGAGGAAAGAAGTAAGTAAGGAAAGAAGGTAGGAGGGAGGGAGGAAAGAAGGAAGGGAGGAAAGAAAGAGAGAAGGAGAGAGGAAGGACAGATGGAAGGAAGGAAGGGAGTAAAGGAAAGAAAGAAGGAAGGGAGTAAAGGAACGAAGGAAGGAAGGAAGGGGGATGGAGGAAGGAAAGAAGGAAGGGAGGGAGGAAAGGAAATAAGGGAGGAAGGACAGAGGAAGTAAGTAAGGAAAGAAGGTAGGAGGGAGGGAGGAAAGAGAAGAAGGAAAGAAAGAGAGAAGGAGAGAGGAAGGACTGATGGAAGGAAGGAAGGGAGTAAAGGAAAGAAAGAAGGAAGGGAGTAAAGGACAGATGGAAGGAAGGAAGGGGGATGGAGGAAGGAAAGAAGGAAGGGAGGGAGGAAAGGAAATAAGGGAGGAAGGACAGAGGAAGTAAGGAAGGAAGGAAGGTAGGAGGGAGGGAGGAAAGAAGAAGGAAAGAAAGAGAGAAGGAGAGAGGAAGGACTGATGGAAGGAAGGGAGTAAAGGAAGGAAGGAAGGGGGATGGAGGAAGGAAAGAAGGAAGGGGGATGGAGGAAGGAAAGAAGGAAGGGAGGGAGGAAAGGAAATAAAGGAGGAAGGACGGAGGAAAGAAGTAAGTAAGGAAGGAAGGTAGGAGGGAGGGAGGAAAGAGAAGAAGGAAAGAAAGAGACAAGGAGAGAGGAAGGACAGATGGAAGGAAGGGAGTAAAGGAAAGAAAGAAGGGAGTAAAGGAAAGAAGTAAGGAAGGGGGATGGAGGAAGGAAAGAAGGAAGGGAAGGAGGAAAGGAAATAAAGGAGGAAGGACGGAGGAAAGAAGTAAGTAAGGAAAGAAGGTAGGAGGGAGGGAGGAAAGAAGGAAGGGAGGAAAGGACAGATGGAAGGAAGGAAGGGAGTAAAGGAAAGAAAGAAGGAAGGGAGTAAAGGAAAGAAGAAAGGGGGATGGAGGAAGGAAAGAAGGAAGGGAGGGAGGAAAGGAAATAAGGGAGGAAGGAAGGGGGATGGAGGAAGGAAAGAAGGAAGGGAGGGAGGAAAGGAAATAAGGGAGGAAGGACGGAGGAAGTAAGGAAGGAAGGAAGGTAGGAGGGAGGGAGGAAAGAGAAGAAGGAAAGAAAGAGAGAAGGAGAGAGGAAGGACAGATGGAAGGAAGGAAGGGAGTAAAGGAAAGAAAGAAGGAAGGGAGTAAAGGAAAGAAGGAAGGAAGGAAGGGGGATGGAGGAAGGAAAGAAGGAAGGGAGGGAGGAAAGGAAATAAAGGAGGAAGGACGGAGGAAAGAAGTAAGTAAGGAAGGAAGGTAGGAGGGAGGGAGGAAAGAAGGAAGGGAGGAAAGAAAGAGAGAAGGAGAGAGGAAGGACAGATGGAAGGAAGGGAGTAAAGGAAAGAAGGAAGGAAGGGAGTAAAGGAAAGAAGGAAGGACAGATGGAAGGAAGGGAGTAAAGGAAAGAAGAAAGGGAGGGAGGAAAGGAAATAAGGGAGGAAGGACGGAGGAAAGAAGTAAGTAAGGAAAGAAGGTAGGAGGGAGGGAGGAAAGAGAAGAAGGAAAGAAAGAGAGAAGGAGAGAGGAAGGAAAGAAGGAAGGAAGGAAGCGGGATGGAGGAAGGAAAGAAGGAAGGGAGGGAGGAAAGGAAATAAGGGAGGAAGGACGGAGGAAAGAAGTAAGTAAGGAAGGAAGGTAGGAGGGAGGGAGGAAAGAGAGAAGGAGAGAGGAAGGACAGATGGAAGGAAGGAAGGGAGTAAAGGAAAGAAAGAAGGAAGGGAGTAAAGGAAAGAAGGAAGGAAGGAAGGGGGATGGAGGAAGGAAAGAAGGAAGGGAGGGAGGAAAGGAAATAAGGGAGGAAGGACGGAGGAAAGAAGTAAGTAAGGAAAGAAAGAAGGAAGGGAGTAAAGGAAAGAAGGAAGGAAGGAAGGGAGATGGAGGAAGGAAAGAAGGAAGGGAGGGAGGAAAGGAAATAAGGGAGGAAGGAAGGAAGGTAGGAGGGAGGGAGGAAAGAGAAGAAGGAGAGAGGAAGGACTGATGTATTATTGGTTATTGATGAGTGTGAGTCTCTGAGCTGAGGTTGATCTCAGCGTGTCGGTGTAATGCTGACGGAGAGCAGCTGGTGGCAGTGAGTCAGGGAACGCCTCTTTAAGAAGCTCTTTGTTTT
>NC_070596.1:31877375-31884875 GCF_027409825.1 Scomber japonicus | reverse complement strand
AGTTTGAGTTGAGCTTTGTGATCAGATGTGACGTCACAGTATTCAGACTGTTGGTACTTTAATATTTACACAATGAGAAGTTTTTATAAATCATCAGTAATGTTGGAAATAATGAATAAAACTCCTCTGATAGATCACAACATGATATCTAGTCTCATATCACCATGGCGATATAATATAAATATCTCAGAGTGACGTCATCTTCATACCTGCTGTCCTCCATGTTTCTGTCACACATGACGTCATAGTTCAGCTCAGATCCATGTTTATATTGATCACATGATTCATTTCATACTTTAAGCTTCTTTTCTGATGAATCCTGAGTTCATTTAAAGCTTTTAGTTTGAAGATGATAAAATGAACATCAGGATATTAATTTAATGACATCATTTATTATCAGAGGCTGGATAAAAGACTCTGGATGTTATTAAAGAGTTAAAAAGCAGCATTAATAAATCAGCTGATCATCAGATTCATACAGAATATAAACATATTAGAGAAATGTAACCTCTACTTTTATATTTTACACTTTAAAACATTCACTGACTTTATAGTTAGTTATCTTTATTCAACTTCCTCCAACACCTATATGTTTATATTATAATATAATATATAATATATAATATAAACATCTACACACACACCTATATATGTTTATATTATAATATATAATATAATCTTTATGGCGATCACTCCCACAGAAGGGTTAAATGATGATCTGGAAGTTTTGTATTTCTTAGACTTCTGTGTAATTCTCTTGATTATGCAAATAGTTTTAAGTATCATCTAAAAACCTTACATTCATATTTTAATTATGTTATGTTATGTGATTGCCCATATTGGTTTTTACTCACTTCCACCCCCACCACCCCCCCCACCAGTCCAGTCAGCCAGTGATTTAGCTCCATTTTTACCACTCACAGTATTAATATGAATATTAACCCTCCGTGGTAGTTGAGGTAGTTGAGGTTTGATTCGTCCTCCAGTCGACATGTTGATGATTAAATAATGAACCATAAATTAATCCTGCAGCACCGACACTGTTAGTTTAGTTAGAGTTAGGGTTAGTTTAGTTAGTTAGAGTTAGGGTTAGAGTTAGTTTAGTTTAGTTTCCTCCTGATGAACTTCCTGTCGTCACTGTGTGAATGAGACACGTAGTATAAACACTTTGATGGTCAGAAAACACTTTATTAGTTCATTTATCTTTTATATGAAGGATTGAACCATATTAACACAGTTAATATAATAACACAGTTAATAGTAGTTATATTATTATAATAACAGTTATTATATTAACTGTGTTAATATGGGGGGGGGGGGGTGAGGGCCCGTTCACCGCTGCTGCAGCTTTAATTATTATTATTATTTTATCTCTAATAACAATGATGTGTCACGCGACCTGGCTGATGATGTCACACGTCCTGACTGATGATGTTACGCGACCTGACTGATGATGTCACGCGTCCTGACTGATGATGTCACGCGTCCTGACTGATGATGTCACGCGTCCTGACTGATGATGTCACGTGGCAGCATGGTGTTATGACATCATCACAGTGACATCATCAGCGTTCAGTTTGTGTAATTGAATGATTGAATGATGAAGAGCTGCAGACACACGATCAATAAGCTCAGAATCAGTACGATCAGTACACGTTGTTGGAGCCATGATATCATTTTATAGTTTCTTCTTTTATTTTTGTTTCTATTTTTAGTTTCTTTATTTTACTGAGGAGCATATCTGACGTGTCTTGTATGTGAGTGGTGGGTGCAGGGTTAGAGTTGTTAGGGTTGTTAGGGTGTGTGAAGGGGAGGGCCGTGTCAGTGTGGCAGCATGACGTCTCTCTTCCTGTTGAATGAATGAATGAATGAATGAATGAGTGATGAAGGAAACTGATGAATGGAAACTTACCTGTGATGTCATGGACTCAAAAGTTATATCTGAGCTCAGAGAGAAAATTGAATGAAAATAAATGTGTCACCGCACTCAAAGACAGACATCGTACTGGACATGGTTCTCCCAGTTCACCCTCAGACACCAAATGTAGTCTGGACTGAAAGACTCCACACATGTGATCCTTCTCTTTATGACAGGAAACTGAATCTTTGGTTTGCACTCTGATCAGACATCTAATTTATTAATCAGTGATTGATGGATGATCAGTGATTGGCTGTCTGTGTGGACATGTTATGACATCACTGCATCCTGAGGCTGAGCTGTGATTGGACAGCGGAGTGTAATCCTCTGCAGTCGTTTAATCCCCCGATTAATCCAGACGCTCCGTCTGCTCGCCGTCTGCTGACTCATGACTCACCGGGGGCCCAAACTAACACCGGGGGCCCAAACTGTCCCCATGAGGAACACCGGGGGCCCAGACTGTCCTCACGAGGAACACCGGGGGCCCAGACTGTCCTCATGAGGAACACCGGGGGCCCAGACTGTCCTCACGAGGAACACCAGGGGCCCAGACTGTCCTCACGAGGAACACCGGGGGCCCAGACTGTCCTCACGAGGAACACCGGGGGCCCAAACTGTCCTCACAAGGAACACCGGGGGCCCAAACTAACACCAGGGGCCCAAACTGTCCTCACGAGGAACACCGGGGGCCCAGACTGTCCTCACGAGGAACACCGGGGGCCCAAACTGTCCTCACGAGGAACACCGGGGGCCCAAACTAACACCAGGGGCCCAAACTGTCCTCACGAGGAACACCGGGGGCCCAGACTGTCCTCACGAGGAACACCGGGGGCCCAGACTGTCCTCACGAGGAACACCGGGGGCCCAGACTGTCCTCACGAGGAACACTGGGGGCCCAGACTGTCCTCACGAGGAACACCGGGGGCCCAAACTGTCCTCAGGAGGAACACCGGGGGCCCAGACTAACACCGGGGGCCCAGACTGTCCCCATGAGGAACACCGGGGGCCCAGACTAACACCGGGGGCCCAGACTAACACCGGGGGCCCAGACTGTCCTCACGAGGAACACCGGGGGCCCAGACTGTCCCCACGAGGAACACCGGGAGCCCAGACTAACACCGGGGGCCCAGACTGTCCCCACGAGGAACACCGGGAGCCCAGACTAACACCGGGGGCCCAGACTGTCCCCACGAGGAACACCGGGGGCCCAGACTAACACCGGGGGCCCAGACTGTCCCCATGAGGAACACCGGGGGCCCAGACTAACACCGGGGGCCCAGACTAACACCGGGGGCCCAGACTAACACCGGGGGCCCAGACTGTCCTCACGAGGAACACCGGGGGCCCAGACTGTCCCCACGAGGAACACCGGGGGCCCAGACTGTCCTCACGAGGAACACCGGGGGCCCAGACTGTCCTCAGGAGGAACACCGGGGGCCCAGACTGTCCCCACGAGGAACACCGGGAGCCCAGACTAACACCGGGGGCCCAGACTGTCCCCACGAGGAACACCGGGGGCCCAGACTGTCCCCACGAGGAACACCGGGAGCCCAGACTAACACCGGGGGCCCAGACTGTCCTCATGAGGAACACCGGGGGCCCGGACTGTCCTCACGAGGAACACCGGGGGGCCAGACTGTCCTCACGAGGAACACCGGGGGCCCAGACTGTCCCCACGAGGAACACCGGGGGCCCAGACTGTCCTCATGAGGAACACCGGGGGCCCAGACTGTCCTCACGAGGAACACCGGGGGCCCAGACTGTCCTCACGAGGAACACCGGGGGCCCAGACTGTCCTCACAAGGAACACCGGGGGCCCAAACTAACACCGGGGGCCCAGACTGTCCTCATGAGGAACACCGGGGGCCCAGACTGTCCTCACGAGGAACACCGGGGGCCCAGACTGTCCTCATGAGGAACACCGGGGGCCCAAACTGTCCTCACGAGGAACACCGGGGGCCCAGACTGTCCTCATGAGGAACACCGGGGGCCCAGACTGTCCTCATGAGGAACACTGGGGGCCAAACTGTCCTCACGAGGAACACCGGGGGCCCAGACTGTCCTCATGAGGAACACCGGGGGCCCAGACTGTCCTCATGAGGAACACCGGGGGCCCAGACTGTCCCCATGAGGAACACCGGGGGCCCTTAAGTTGATTGACAGGTGAACTGATGAGTTCCAGCTGATGATTTAAAGATTTAAGATTTAAAAAACATCAAAGACAGAATAAATATTTATGTTTTAATTGTCAGTAAAGTTTAAAATGATCAGATTCAGAATCTTAAAGATCAATAATCAGCTGATAGAAGCTCAGCTGTTTCCTGTCTGATCAAAGTTCCTCGACAGGCAGAATCATGACTTCCTGTTCACACGCTGCTGTTTGCCTCAGGCGATGATGTCATCGTGCTGCACATGGAGGGGCGGAGCCTCAGCGTCACCTGACACCTGGGGAGGGAGGAGGAGGGAGGGGGGGGTGGAGTCTGACAAGTTTAAACAGAAAGCCAGTTATAAAGCCAGTTATTGATTATCAGAAGAGTTTCCTGTTTATCGATCAAACATTTACACACTTTATGTTTTAATAAGTTTAATATTTAATGTTCCTGTTCTCTCACACACACACACACACATATACACACATACACACATATACACATATACACACACATATACACACACACAGACACACACACACAGACACACACACACACACACACACACACACACACACACACACACACACACACAGACACACACACACACACACAAACCTGAATCACTGCTGTTATTCTGGTTCCCACCCGTCCTGACCCCCCCAACCCCCCCCTCCCCATACACACACACACACACACACAGACACACACACACACACACACACACACACAGCAGGGTTCTCTTTGTTCTGGGATTAATTAACCGTAAACTGAACCCCTCCCCCACCGGTCTGCTGCTCATGTCAGCTTTACATTACATGACACACACATTACACACGCATTACACACACACACACACACACACACACACACACACACACACACACACACACACACACACACACACATTGAATGACCCTAACCCCCACAGTGGGGCTCTCTGGTTTTTTAGGATAATCCAGCTCTCTGTGTGTGTGTGTGTGTGTGTGTGTGTGTGTGTATATATGTCTGTGTGTGTGTGTGAGTGTGAGTGTGAGTGTGTGTGTGTGTGTGTGTGTGTGTGTGTGTGTGTGTGTCTATTCAAATCTTCAGTATATTTGCATCAGGATGTTTTTCTCTCAGCTGTTTGACTGTTTGATGAATTGATGATCAAACATCGATGATGTCATTGATGATGTCATTGATGATGTCATTGATGGGTTAGGGTTAGGGTTGATTGATCAGTAAACGGTCCACAGTGACTCAGGACTCTCTGATCATGTGACCATCAGTATTTTACACTTCCTGTCTGTCTGTGAGAGAACTACAGTACCCATGAGCCTCCGCTGCGGTTACCATGGCGACGGTCAGAGGTGTGAATCGGAGCGCAATGAACTGCAAACGTTTTGTTGTTGAAGTTGTAAACAAAAAGAAACGCGTTGTCATGGTGACCGAATGCCATTAAAGTGACCCAGAAATGAACAGTGGTGTCATTTACAACACACACACACACACACACACACACACACAGTCCAACACACATACACACACACACACACACACACACACACACACACACACAGTACCTTTGTATATGACTTGTTTAAAGGTACATTAGCAGGTGTTTTACACATAGTGGAATAGTGGATATAAATGTGTGTGTGTGTGTGTGTGTCTGTGTGTGTGTCTGTGTGCGCGTGTGCGTGTGTGTGTGTGTGTGTGTGTGTGTGTTTCAGTTCACCCGGGTGTGGATCCCCGACCCGGAGGATGTCTGGAGGTCTGCAGAGATCAGCAGAGACTACAAGGAGGGAGAGTCTGTGCTGCACCTTAAACTGGAGGATGAAACGGTATTAAGTGTCTCACACACACACACACACACACACACACACACACAGCGTTGGGTTAAAATGATTGTCGTCATGGCAACAATAAACACCACAACAATCATACTTCTGGTTTTTACAAACAGGAAGTAAAGATCCGCCTCCTGCTAACTAATCAATCTGATGTCCAACTGATTGTATATAAATATATATCATTAATAATAACTCATGATTATGAAACTGCTGACTGTGTGTCAGTGTGTAGCTGTGTGTAGTTGTGTAACGTTGTGTTGTTGTGTGTTGCGTGTCAGCCTCTGGAGTACTCGGTGGGTCAGAAGTCGAACCCTCTGCCGTTCCTGCGTAACCCGGACATCCTGGTGGGAGAGAACGACCTCACCGCTCTGAGCTACCTGCACGAACCGGCCGTCCTGCACAACCTCAGGGTCCGCTTCCTGGAGTCCAACAACATCTACACATACTGCGGTCAGTACTACAAACATCTACACATACTGCGGTCAGTACTACAAACACTACTACAGTACTGCAAACACTACTACAAACAGTACTACAAACATCTACACATACTGCGGTCAGTACTACAAACAGTACTGCAAACAGTACTGCAAACAGTACTACGTCTGTGATGTCATGATGATGTCATGTTGCAGGCATCGTGCTGGTGATGATGTCATGATGATGTAATGATGATGTCATGTTGCAGGCATCGTGCTGGTAGCCATTAACCCCTATGAGCAGCTGCAGATCTACGGTGAGGAGGTGATCAACGCCTACAGCGGACAGAACATGGGAGACATGGATCCTCATATATTCGCTGTGGCTGAAGAAGCCTACAAGCAGATGGCCAGGTCAGTATCACCAGTACTACCAGTACTCCTACCAGTACTACCAGTACTACTACCAGTACTACCAGTACCTGGAAGGGTGTGATTGGGAGGAACGGCCCCCCCGATCTGAACCCGAGCGGTGTTCTGTTGTTGGACTTCTGTACTCGTCACAGGTTGTCCATAATGAACACCATGTTCAAGCATAAGGGGGGGGGGGGGGGTCCATATGTGCACTTGGCACCAGGACACTCTAGGCCGCAGTTCCATGATTGACTTTGTAGTCGTGTCGTCGGACTTGCGGCCGCATGTCTTGGTCACTCGGGTGAAGAGAGGGGCGGAGCTGTCAACTGATCACCACCTGGTGGTGAGTTGGCTCCGATGGTGGGGGGGAGGATGCCGGTCAGACCTGGCAGACCCAAACGTATTGTGAGGGTCTGCTGGGAACGTCTGGCAGAGTCTCCTGTCAGAGAGAGTTTCAACTCCCACCTCCGGGAGAGCTTCAACCATGTACTGGGGGAGGCGGGGGACATTGAGTCCGAGTGGGCCATGTTCCGTGCCTCCATTGTTAAGGCGGCCGACCGGAGCTGTGGCCGCAAGGTGGTCGGTGCCTGTCGGGGCGGCAATCCCCGAACCCGCTGGTGGACACCGGCGGTGAGGGATGCCGTCAAGCTGAAGAAGGAGTCCTATAGGACCTTATTGGCCAGAAGGAGTCCGGAGGCAGCAGACAGGTACCGGCAGACCAAGTGGAGCGCAGCTAGGGCGGTCGCTGAGGTAACAACCCGGAC
>NC_070596.1:31842375-31867375 GCF_027409825.1 Scomber japonicus | reverse complement strand
CTACCTGCATTGAGTCTTTAGGACATTAAACTCTACCTGCATTGAGTCTTTAGGACATTAAACTCTACCTGCATTGAGTCTTTAGGACATTAAACTCTACCTGCATTGAGTCTTTACATCATTAAACTCTACCTGCATTGAGTCCTTAGGTCATTAAACTCTACCTGCATTGAGTCTTTAGGACATTAAACTCTACCTGCATTGAGTCTTTAGGACATGAAACTCTACCTGCATTGAGTCTTTAGGACATTAAACTCTACCTGCATTGAGTCTTTAGGACATTAAACTCTACCTGCATTGAGTCTTTAGGACATTAAACTCTACCTGCATTGAGTCTTTAGGTCATTAAACTCTACCTGCATTGAGTCTTTAGGACATTAAACTCTACCTGCATTGAGTCTTTAGGTCATTAAACTCTACCTGCATTGAGTCTTTACGTCATTAAACTCTACCTGCATTGAGTCTTTAGGACATTAAACTCTACCTGCATTGAGTCTTTAGGTCATTAAACTCTACCTGCATTGAGTCTTTACGTCATTAAACTCTACCTGCATTGAGTCTTTACGTCATTAAACTCTACCTGCATTGAGTCTTTACGTCATTAAACTCTACCTGCATTGAGTCTTTAGGACATTAAACTCTACCTGCATTGAGTCTTTAGGTCATTAAACTCTACCTGCATTGAGTCTTTAGGACATTAAACTCTACCTGCATTGAGTCTTTACGTCATTAAACTCTACCTGCATTGGGAGCTGCAGTTAATGACTTCATCACATTGAGCTCATAGTGTTACAGCTGCTGCTCTGTCCGAGTCGTGTGATTCATAGTTCAGTTAAAGGTCTCAGAGTGAGACTTCCTGTTGACGTGTTGGTCTCAGAGTGAGACTTCCTGTTGACGAGCTGGTCCATGTGAGACGGCAGCGATGTGTCTCCTCCTCTCTGAGACAGATTAGTGTCTCTGCTCCTCCTCGAATGCTTCAGTCAAAGAGCTTCTTCACTGCTGCTAAATTAAATCACAGCGCTCACATGTTGCAGTCAGCACCCAAAGGAGATGCAGCAGTCTGTCTGTCAGCACCCAGAGGAGACGCAGCAGTCTGTCTGTCAGCACCCAGAGGACACGCTGCAGTCTGTCTGTCTGCACCCAAAGGAGACGCAGCAGTCTGTCTGTCTGCACCCAGAGGACACGCAGCAGTCTGTCTATCAGCACCCAAAGGAGACGCAGCAGTCTGTCTGTCTGCACCCAGAGGAGACGCAGCAGTCTGTCAGCCAGCACCCAGAGGACACACTGTAGTCTGTCTATCAGCACCCAGAGGACACGCTGTAGTCTATCAGCACCCAAAGGAGACGCAGCAGTCTGTCTGTCAGCACCCAAAGGAGACACAGCAGTCTGTCTATCAGCACCCAAAGGAGACACAGCAGTCTGTCAGCCAGCACCCAGAGGACACGCTGTAGTCTGTCTGTCTGCACCCAGAGGACACGCTGTAGTCTATCAGCACCCAGAGGACACGCTGTAGTCTATCAGCACCCAAAGGAGACGCAGCAGTCTGTCTGTCTCCACCCAGAGGACACGCTGTAGTCTGTCTGTCTGCACCCAGAGGACACGCTGTAGTCTGTCTATCAGCACCCAGAGGACACGCAGCAGTCTGTCTGTCTGCACCCAGAGGACACGCTGTAGTCTGTCTATCAGCACCCAGAGGACACGCTGTAGTCTGTCTGTCAGCACCCAGAGGACACGCTGTAGTCTGTCTGTCAGCACCCAGAGGACACGCTGTAGTCTATCAGCACCCAGAGGACACGCTGTAGTCTGTCAGCACCCAGAGGACACGCAGCAGTCTGTCTGTCAGCACCCAGAGGACACGCTGTAGTCTGTCTGCACCCAGAGGACACGCTGTAGTCTGTCAGCACCCAAAGGAGACGCAGCAGTCTGTCTGTCTGCACCCAGAGGACACGCTGTAGTCTGTCTATAAGCACCCAGAGGACACGCTGTAGTCTGTCTATCAGCACCCAGAGGACACGCTGTAGTCTATCAGCACCCAGAGGACACGCTGTAGTCTGTCTATCAGCACCCAGAGGACACGCTGTAGTCTATCAGCACCCAAAGGAGACACAGCAGTCTGTCTGTCTGCACCCAAAGGAGACGCAGCAGTCTGTCTGTCAGCACCCAGAGGACACGCTGTAGTCTGTCTGTCAGCACCCAGAGGACACGCTGTAGTCTATCAGCACCCAGAGGACACGCTGTAGTCTGTCAGCACCCAGAGGACACGCTGTAGTCTGTCAGCACCCAGAGGACAGGCAGCAGTCTGTCTGTCAGCACCCAAAGGAGACGCAGCAGTCTGTCTGTCAGCACCCAGAGGACACGCTGTAGTCTATCAGCACCCAGAGGACACGCTGTAGTCTATCAGCACCCAGAGGACACGCTGTAGTCTCTGAATCATGCCGAAGAAGAAGAGGTACAACAGGAAGTCTCCTCTGAATGTTAGGAGGGGACGTTTGATTTTAACAGTGTGATGGTGTTTGCAGGTTTGACTCCAGCCGGGCGGTGTTAGGAGGGGACGTTTGATTTTAACAGTGTGATGGCGTTTGCAGGTTTGACTCCAGCCGGGCGGTGTTAGGAGGGGACGTTTGATTTTAACAGTGTGATGGTGTTTGCAGGTTTGACTCCAGCCGGGCGGTGCAGCAGCTCAGAGCCTGTGGAGTCCTGGAGACGATCCGCATCAGTGCTGCTGGATACCCGTCCAGGTCAGTACTTCATAGTACTACTGATAGTAGTACTACTACTACTGGTAGTACTACTGCTGATAGTAGTACTACAACTGGTGCTACTACTACTCATACTGATAGTACTACTACTACTAGTACTACTACTACTACTGATAGTACTACTACTACTCATACTGATAGTAGTACTACTACTGATAGTACTACTACTACTCATACTGATAGTAGTACTACTACTGATAGTACTACTAGTGGTACTATCAGTAGTAGTACTGCTGATAATACTACTAGTACTACTTCTGATAGGACTACTACTAGTAGTAGTACTACTACTGATAATACTACTAGTACTACTACTCATACTGATAGTACTACTACTACTGATAATACCACTACTACATGTTGTAATGAAGGCCTATGATGAGGATGATGAAGATGATAATGATGAGGATGAAGGTGTGACAGACAGTTTTATGTTTATTAGAGAGTTAAACACAGTCTGCTGCTCTTCATCAGTTAGAGGGTTAAACACAGTCTGCTCCTCTTCATCAGTTAGAGGGTTAAACACACAGTCTGCTCCTCTTCATCAGTTAGAGGGTTAAACACAGTCTGCTCCTCTTCATCAGTTAGAGGGTTAAACACAGTCTGCTCCTCTTCATCAGTTAGAGGGTTAAACACAGTCTGCTCCTCTTCATCAGTTAGAGGGTTAAACACACAGTCTGCTGCTCCTCTTCATCAGTTAGAGGATTAAACACACAGTCTGCTCCTCTTCATCAGTTAGAGGGTTAAACACAGTCTGCTCCTCTTCATCAGTTAGAGGATTAAACACACAGTCTGCTCCTCTTCATCAGTTAGAGGGTTAAACACAGTCTGCTCCTCTTCATCAGTTAGAGGGTTAAACACAGTCTGCTGCTCCTCTTCATCAGTTAGAGGGTTAAACACAGTCTGCTCCTCTTCATCAGTTAGAGGGTTAAACACAGTCTGCTCCTCTTCATCAGTTAGAGGGTTAAACACAGTCTGCTCCTCTTCATCAGATAGAGGATTAAACACAGTCTGCTGCTCTTCATCAGTTAGAGGGTTAAACACAGTCTGCTCCTCTTCATCAGTTAGAGGGTTAAACACACAGTCTGCTCCTCTTCATCAGTTAGAGGGTTAAACACACAGTCTGCTCCTCTTCATCAGTTAGAGGGTTAAACACAGTCTGCTGCTCTTCATCAGTTAGAGGGTTAAACACAGTCTGCTCCTCTTCATCAGTTAGAGGGTTAAACACAGTCTGCTCCTCTTCATCAGTTAGAGGGTTAAACACAGTCTGCTCCTCTTCATCAGTTAGAGGGTTAAACACAGTCTGCTCCTCTTCATCAGTTAGAGGGTTAAACACACAGTCTGCTGCTCTTCATCAGTTAGAGGGTTAAACACACAGTCTGCTCCTCTTCATCAGTTAGAGGGTTAAACACACAGTCTGCTCCTCTTCATCAGTTAGAGGGTTAAACACAGTCTGCTGCTCTTCATCAGTTAGAGGGTTAAACACACAGTCTGCTGCTCTTCATCAGTTAGAGGGTTAAACACACAGTCTGCTCCTCTTCATCAGTTAGAGGGTTAAACACACAGTCTGCTCCTCTTCATCAGTTAGAGGGTTAAACACAGTCTGCTCCTCTTCATCAGTTAGAGGGTTAAACACACAGTCTGCTCCTCTTCATCAGTTAGAGGGTTAAACACAGTCTGCTCCTCTTCATCAGTTAGAGGGTTAAACACAGAGTCTGCTCCTCTTCATCAGTTAGAGGGTTAAACACAGTCTGCTCCTCTTCATCAGTTAGAGGGTTAAACACACAGTCTGCTCCTCTTCATCAGTTAGAGGGTTAAACACAGTCTGCTCCTCTTCATCAGTTAGAGGGTTAAACACACAGTCTGCTCCTCTTCATCAGTTAGAGGGTTAAACACAGTCTGCTCCTCTTCATCAGTTAGAGGGTTAAACACACAGTCTGCTCCTCTTCATCAGTTAGAGGGTTAAACACAGTCTGCTCCTCTTCATCAGTTAGAGGGTTAAACACACAGTCTGCTCCTCTTCATCAGTTAGAGGGTTAAACACACAGTCTGCTCCTCTTCATCAGTTAGAGGGTTAAACACAGTCTGCTCCTCTTCATCAGTTAGAGGGTTAAACACACAGTCTGCTCCTCCTCTTCATCAGTTAGAGGGTTAAACACAGTCTGCTCCTCTTCATCAGTTAGAGGGTTAAACACAGTCTGCTCCTCTTCATCAGTTAGAGAGTTAAACACACAGTCTGCTGCTCTTCATCAGTTAGAGAGTTAAACACACAGTCTGCTCCTCTTCATCAGTTAGAGAGTTAAACACACAGTCTGCTGCTCTTCATCAGTTAGAGAGTTAAACACACAGTCTGCTCCTCTTCATCAGTTAGAGAGTTAAACACACAGTCTGCTGCTCTTCATCAGTTAGAGAGTTAAACACAGTCTGCTCCTCTTCATCAGTTAGAGGGTTAAACACAGTCTGCTGCTCTTCATCAGTTAGAGGGTTAAACACAGTCTGCTCCTCTTCATCAGTTAGAGGGTTAAATGTAATAATGAGAACAAAGAGCAGCAGTTGTTTGTTATATAACTCATAAAGTTTAAAATAGTCCTGAAACACTTTTTGTCTCATGTGTTCAGACGAGGTTAAAGTTTCATTCTGTTCTTTAGTAGAAGTTCAGACAGACTCTGGTCACAGTAGAAGATTCAAGTAAGAAGTTCAGGCTCTGAAATGTACTGAAGTATAAAAGTAAAGTAAGTCAATGATAAACAATAAATCTACTAAACCAAAAACACCCAACCACATGAAACAGGAGAGTTTTCCTCTTTTATTAAAACATCACTGGACACAATCCAAGACAGACAGGGAGGGGGGCGGGGGGGCAGGTGGGGCAGGGGGGGCATAACTCTCCTCACTGACTCTGTCACAGACTGTTATAATGGAGCACAGTCAGCATGTGTTCATGTGTTGCTCATGTTTCTGCTCTGGCTGCACATAGTTGGACTTTCCTTCAGTAGCACATTTAGATATGAGGAGTCGTTTTCATTCAAGGGCCACATACTGCCAAATTTAATCTGACGTGGGCCGGATCATTAAAAAGATGGAAGGAAGGAAGGGAGGGAGGGAGGGAGGAAGGGAGGGAGGGAGGAAGGACAGATTAGAAGGAGGAGAAGGAAGGGTAGACAGGAATGAAAGATGGAAGGAATAAAGGAAGGAAGGAAGGGAGGGAGGGAGGGAGGAAGGACAGATAGAAGGAGGAGAAGGAAAGGTAGACAGGAATGAAAGATGTAAGGAAGGGAGGAATAAGGAAAGTGGGCCGGACCAGACCCCTCGGCGGCCCGGATCTGGCCCACGGGCCGCATGTTTGACACCCCTGCTTTAGATAATAGTTCATATTCACATTTGTTAGTTTTTCTTCAAACATTCAAATCTGTAAATCTTCACTTTATTCTGAAACAGGAAACAGACACGCAGCTTTACTTTGAAAGAGTCTGAAGCTGATCAGCTGATAATTGGTGTGTGTGTGTGTGTGTGTGTGTGTGTGTGTGTGTGTGTGTGTGTGTGTGTGTGTGTGTGTGTGTGTGTGTGTGTGTGTGTGTGTGTGTGTGTGTGTGTGTGTGTGTGTGTGTGTGTTCCAGGTGGACGTATCCAGACTTCTTCAGCAGGTATCGGGTCCTGATGAAGAAATCTGACGTCACGGCTTCAGATAAGAAGCTCGTCTGTAGAAACCTGCTGGAGACTGTGGTGAAGGTCTGCTCCTCTTCATCACCTGCTCCTCTTCATCACCTGCTCCTCTTCATCACTAAAACCTGCTCCTCTTCATCACCTGCTCCTCTTCATCACCTGCTCCTCTTCATCACTACACCTGCTCCTCTTCATCACCTGCTCCTCTTCATCACCTGCTCCTCTTCATCACCAAACCTGCTCCTCTTCATCACCTGCTCCTCTTCATCACCTGCTCCTCTTCATCACCTGCTCCTCTTCATCACCTGCTCCTCTTCATCACCAAACCTGCTCCTCTTCATCACCTGCTCCTCTTCATCACTACACTTGCTCCTCTTCATCATTAATCCTGCTCCTCTTCATCATTCAACCTGCTCCTCTTCATCACTACACCTGCTCCTCTTCATCATTCAACCTGCTCCTCTTCATCATTAATCCTGCTCCTCTTCATCATTCAACCTGCTCCTCTTCATCACTACACCTGCTCCTCTTCATCATTCATCACTACACCTGCTCCTCTTCATCACTAAACCTGCTCCTCTTCATCACTACACCTGCTGCTCTTCATCACTAAACCTGCTCCTCTTCATCACTACACCTGCTGCTCTTCATCACTAAACCTGCTCCTCTTCATCACTAAACCTGCTCCTCTTCCTCATCTGGTTTCAGGAACCAGACATGTTCCAGTTCGGTAAGACGAAGATCTTCTTCCGGGCCGGTCAGGTTGCGTATCTGGAGAAACTGCGAGCTGATAAGTTTCGAGCTGCTTGTATAAAGATCCAGAAGACGGTGAGAGGCTGGCTGCAGAGAGTCCGCTACACCAAGATACGCAGGTCTGCCCTCATCCTGCAGAGATACGGCCGAGGGTACCTGGCACGCAGGTAGGTCACATGATAACGATGTCACATGACGTGTCTGTGAGGTCACGTGATGTCTCTGAGGTCACGTGACGTCAGAGGTCACGTGATGTCTCTGAGGTCACATGACGTCTGTGAGGTCACGTGATGTCTCTGAGGTCACATGACGTCTGTGAGGTCACGTGACGTCTCTGAGGTCACATGACGTCTCTGAGGTCACGTGATGTCTCTGAGGTCACATGACGTCTGTGAGGTCACGTGACGTCTGTGAGGTTACATGACGTCTGTGAGGTCACGTGTCGTCTCTGAGGTCACATGACGTCTCTGAGGTCACGTGATGTCTCTGAGGTCACATGACGTCTGTGAGGTCACGTGACGTCTGTGAGGTTACATGACGTCTCTGAGGTCACGTGACGTCTCTGAGGTCACATGACGTCTCTGAGGTCACGTGATGTCTCTGAGGTCACATGACGTCTGTGAGGTCACATGACGTCTGTGAGGTCACGTGACGTCTGTGAGGTCACATGACGTCTGTGAGGTTACATGACGTCTGTGAGGTCACATGACGTCTGTGAGGTTACATGACGTCTGTGAGGTCACGTGACGTCTCTGAGGTCACATGACGTGTCTGAGGTCACGTGACGTCTCTGAGGTCACATGACGTGTCTGAGGTCACATGACGTCTCTGAGGTCACATGACGTGTCTCCTGCAGGTTGGCGGAGCGGCTGCGGCGGAGTCGAGCCGCTCTCATCTGTCAGAAACAGTTCCGCATGGTGAGAGACAGACGAGCCTTCCTGAGGGTGAGGAGCGCCGTGGTTACCATCCAGGCCTTCACCAGGGGCATGTTTACCCGCCGCATCTACCACGAGGTACACACACACACACACACACACACACACACACACACACACACACACACACACACACAGACACACACACACACACACACACACACTCAGAGATCTACCACCAGGTACACACACACACACACACACACACACACACACACACACACACACACACACTATTCACTGATCTAACAGCTGATGATGTAACTACAGTATAATTAGATTATAACTCAACTTTAGTTTAACATCAGAAATCTGTTATTTTATAGTTTTTACATAATAAATCATTTTATTCACTTTTTTATAAAATACTTATTTTTTAAAATTGAAAACACAAAGTTGTGCGAGAAACAAACCTTTTATATGAGTGTGAGAATGTGATTGAGTGTGTGTGACTGTGTGTGTGTGCAGCTCCTTCAGTCAGCTGATCAGATGTTTGGGGGGGGGGGGGTGAGGGGGGTGAGGGGAGTGAGGGGGGGTTGATTGGAGACAAAGTGTTTGTGATTATCTGCAGAATGTGATCATGTGACTTTCTGTGAGCAGTTCCTTCTTCACCACCGAGCCATGATCATCCAGAAGTGTGTGCGCGGCTGGCTGCAGCGCAGGAAGTTCAGGCGTGCACGTGACGCCGCCGTGACGCTGCAGTGCGCCTACAGACGCGTGCTCGCTAAGAGACGACTGCAGCAGCTGAAGATAGAAGCTCGCTCTGCTGAACACCTGAAGAAGCTCAACACGGGCATGGAGAACAAGATCGTCCAGCTCTACACACAGGTACACAACAAGTACACACAAGTACACACAAGTACACACTTAACACACACCAAGTACACACAGGTACACAACAAGTACACACAAGTACACACAGGTACACACAAGTACACACAGGTACACACAGGTACACACAAGTACACACAAGTACACACAGGTACACACAAGTACACACAGGTACACACAAGTACACACAAGTACACACAAGTACACACAAGTACACACAGGTACACACAGGTACACACAGGTACACACAAGTACACACAAGTACACACAAATACACAACACGGGCATGGAGAACAAGATCGTCCAGCTCTACACACAGGTACACAACAAGTACACACAAGTACACACGGGTACACACGGGTACACACAGATACACACAGGTACACAACAAGTACACACAAGTACACACGGGTACACACGGGTACACACAGGTACACACAGGTACACAACAAGTACACGCAAGTACACACAAATACACACCAAGTACACACTAAATACACACAGGTACACACAAGTACACACCAAGTGCACACTAAATACACACCAAGTACACACTAAATACACACAAGTACACACTACATATACACACAAGTACTCACCAAGTACACACTACATACACACCATGTACACACAAGTACACACCAAGTACACACTACATACTACCAAATACTGAGGAATACTAGTTAGTAATACGTCTGCTGTGTTTCAGAGTAAAGAGCTGAGGAGTCAGAACGATCAGCTGATGGTGACTAACAGCAGTCTGGGGTCAGAGGTCACCAAGCTGCAGGAACAGCTGGAACATCTGCGCAGTCACCAGGACGAAGGTCAGCTGACGTCGCTGCAGGAGGAGCTGCAGAGGCTGCGGGAGGAGCTGCAGGAGGCGCATGCTCTCAGGAAGAAGCTGCAGGAGGAGCACAGCACTGAGAAGCTGCAGCTGCAGGAGGTGAAGTACACACACACACACACACACACACACACACACACACACACACACACACACACACACACACACACACACACACACACATACACATATGCTGTTAGTATGTAATCAATAGTGTGATTGATTGATTGACTGACTGATTGATGGATGGATGGATGGATGGGTGGGTGGGTTGATTGGTTGGTTGGTGGATGGATGGATGGGTGGGTTGGTTGGTTGGTGGGTGGATGGATGGGTGGGTTGATTGGTTGGTGGATGGGTGGGTGGGTTGGTTGGTTGGTGGATGGATGGGTGGGTTGTTTGGTTGGTGGATGGTTGGTTGGTTGGTGGATGGATGGGTGGGTGGGTTGGTTGGTTGGTTGGTGGATGGATGGGTTGGTTGGTTGGTGGATGGTTGGTTGGTGGATGGATGGGTTGGTTGGTTGGTTGGTGGATGGTTGGTTGGTTGGTGGATGGATGGGTTGGTTGGTTGGTTGGATGGATGGATGGGTTGGTTGGTTGGTGGATGGGTGGGTGGGTGGGTTGGTTGGTGGATGGATGGGTGGGTTGGTTGGTTGGTGGATGGATGGGTGGGTTGGTTGGTTGGATGAATGGATGGGTTGGTTGGTTGGTTGGTTGGTTGGTGGATGGATGGATGGGTTGGTTGGTTGGTTGGTGGATGGATGGATGGATGGATGGGTTGGTTGGTGGATGGATGGATGGATGGGTTGGTTGGTTGGTTGGTGGATGGATGGATGGGTGGGTTGGTTGGTTGGTGGATGGATGGATGGGTTGGTTGGTGGATGGGTGGGTTGATTGGTTGGTGGATGGATGGATGGGTTGGTTGGTTGATGGATGGATGGATGGATGGGTTGGTTGGTTGGTGGATGGATGGGTTGGTTGGTTGGTGGATGGATGGATGGGTGGGTTGGTTGGTTGGTGGATGGATGGGTTGGTTGGTTGGTGGATGGATGGGTTGGTTGGTTGGTGGATGGATGGATGGATGGATGGGTTGGTTGGTTGGTGGATGGATGGGTTGGTTGGTTGGTGGATGGATGGACGGGTGGGTGGGTGGGTTGGTTGGTGGATGGATGGGTGGGTTGGTTGGTTGGTGGATGGATGGGTGGGTTGGTTGGTTGGATGAATGGATGGGTTGGTTGGTTGGTGGATGGATGGGTTGGTTGGTTGGTGGATGGATGGATGGATGGATGGGTTGGTTGGTTGGTGGATGGATGGGTTGGTTGGTTGGTGGATGGATGGACGGGTGGGTGGGTGGGTTGGTTGGTGGATGGATGGGTGGGTTGGTTGGTTGGTGGATGGATGGGTGGGTTGGTTGGTTGGATGAATGGATGGGTTGGTTGGTTGGTTGGTTGGTTGGTGGATGGATGGATGGGTTGGTTGGTTGGTTGGTGGATGGATGGATGGATGGATGGGTTGGTTGGTGGATGGATGGATGGATGGGTTGGTTGGTTGGTTGGTGGATGGATGGGTGGGTTGGTTGGTTGGTTGGTGGATGGATGGATGGGTTGGTTGGTGGATGGGTGGATGGGTGGGTTGATTGGTTGGTGGATGGATGGATGGGTTGGTTGGTTGATGGATGGATGGATGGATGGGTTGGTTGGTTGGTGGATGGATGGGTTGGTTGGTTGGTGGATGGATGGGTTGGTTGGTTGGTTGGTTGGTGGATGGATGGATGGATGGGTTGGTTGGTTGGTTGGTTGGTGGATGGATGGATGGGTTGATTGGTTGATGGATGGATGGGGTGGGTTGATTGGTTGGTGGATGGATGGGTTGGTTGGTTGGTTGGTGGATGGATGGATGGGTTGGTTGGTTGGTGGATGGATGGATGGGTGGGTGGGTTGGTTGGTTGGTTGGTGGATGGATGGATGGGTGGGTTGATTGGTTGGTTGGTGGATGGATGGATGGGTGGGTTGATTGGTTGGTGGATGGATGGATGGATGGATGGGTTGGTTGGTTGGTGGATGGATGGGTGGGTGGGTTGATTGGTTGGTTGGTGGATGGATGGGTGGGTGGGTTGATTGGTTGGTGGATGGATGGGTGGGTGGGTGGGTTGGTTGGTTGGTGGATGGATGGGTGGATGGATGGATGGATGGATGGGTGGGTGGGTTGGTTGGTTGGTGGATGGATGGGTGGATGGATGGATGGATGGATGGGTGGGTTGATTGGTTGGTTGGTGGATGGATGGGTGGGTTGATTGGTTGGTGGATGGATGGGTGGATGGATGGATGGATGAATTGTTGGATTGATGGATGATGGATGGAGTGATTGATTGATTGTTGGATGTGTTTCAGAGAGTGGAGGAGCTGCAGACTGAAAACTCTCTGCTGAAGACGGAGAAGGAAAACATGAACCAGAAGATCCTGCAGCAGTCAAAGAGCATTGAAGGTTTGAATCATAATAATAATAATAACTTTATATATATATTATATATTATATAATAAATGCTTCACATTAAACCTCATGAACCCTAACCCTCACTCACTCAGATATAAAGTGAAGACTGAAACACATTTTCACCTCAAATCACTAATGTGTGTCTGTGTGTGTGTGTGTGTCTCTCTCTGTGTGTGTGTGTCTCTCTCTCTCTCTGTGTGTGTGTGTGTGTGTGTGTGTGTGTGTGTGTGTGTGTGTGTGTGTGTCTCTCAGAAGATGACAGCAGTGTGTCTCAGAGAGAAGTGTCTCTACAGTCAGAGTTGGATGCTGACCGGCAGCGTTATCAGAATCTCCTCAAAGAGTTTTCCAGAATGGAGCAAAGATACGACAACCTGAAGGAGGAGCTGTCTCTCACCAAGGTGCTCTTCCTCTTCCTCTTCCTCTTCCTCTTCCTCTTCCTCGTTAGGATCATTAGACCACTTAGCTGTCTCTCACCAAGGTGCTCTTCCTCTTCCCCTTCCTCTTCCTCTTCCTCTTCCTCGTTAGGATCATTAGACCAATTAGCTGTCTCCCAACAAGGTGCTCTTCCTCTTCCTCTTCCCCTTCCTCTTCCTCTTCCTCTTCCTCGTTAGGATCATTAGACCAATTAGCTGTATCCCAACAAGGTGCTCTTCCTCTTCCTCTTCCCCTTCCTCTTCTTCTTCCTCTTCCTCGTTAGGATCATTAGACCAATTAGCTGTATCCCAACAAGGTGCTCTTCCTCTTCCCCTTCCCCTTCCCCTTCCTCTTCCTCGTTAGGATCATTAGACCGATTAGCTGTCATCATTCCTCCTGTTAACCTGTTATAACATGCTGCTGCTACTATAAGAAGTGAACCCTAACCCTCTAGGTTTCATCACAGCTGTATAAAGTAGATGTGAGCTACATTATGTGAATCAGGATTAAAAAGCTTCTTCCTGTTCTCCTCTCAGTTCCACCCAGGTCACAGGAGGAACCCGTCCAATCAGAGCAGCCTGGAGTCCGACTCCAACTACCCGTCCATCTCCACGTCAGAGGTGGGAGACACGGAAGACTCCATCCAGCTGGTGGAGGTGAGTGAGAGCAGAGAGTAGAGAGCAGAGGAGCAGCAGAGTGAGAGCTGAGAGCAGAGTGCAGAGAGCAGAGAGCAGCAGAGTCAGAGAGGTTAACTCTGTGTGTGTGTGTGTGTGTGTGTGTGTGTGTGTGTCTGTGTGTCTGTGTGTCTGTGTGTCTGTGTGTGTGTGTGTGTGTGTGTGTGTGTGTGTGTGTGTGTGTGTGTGTGTCTGCAGGAGATGGGAGTAGAGAAAGCAGCCATGGACATCAGTCTGTTCATGAAGCTGCAGAAGAGAGTCAGAGAGCTGGAGCAGGAGAGGAAGAGACTGCAGGCCAACGCAGACCAGATGGAGGAGGCCGCCAAGCGCAAGGTGAGCTTCTGTTTCTTTATAATGACACCAGTCAGGGTTAGGGTCAGGGTTAGGGTTATCAGTCATTAGGAGGAATAACTGAGAGAAGGAATAAAGGTTAAATGTCTGCAGTAAACACAAACTACTGTTAACGTACATAGACGGGCAGTAAATGAAACCTGCTGATGGGTTCATGACAAACTGCAGCTGCTCGTTTTCATGTTCATACAAATAACATCCAAACACAGCTGGACTATGAAGTATTCATAGTATAGTATAGTCAGTGTTGGGGAGTAACGAATTACATAATTTAATTACAAAATTTACATAATTGTAATCCGTTACATTACTGTAAGAAAATGTGTAATTAAATTAAAGTTGCTTTTGGAAATTTCCATGATTACAATTTTTGTTACATTTGAAAAATCGCAGCAAAAGCTCAGATTCATATCAACCTCCTCCTAGTTAGATCCTGATGCTGTCTCTGGTCATGTGCCATTCAGTCAGACTCAGCAACATGTCAGAGGCACAGAAGAATACGTTCCATGTGTTAGAAACACACAGACATCCCATCTCCCACATATTGATAGCGGCTCCCTGACGGCCACAAATAAAACACAATCTCCTGGAATCTAGAGTGTGTCTGTGCATGTGTGTATTTGTGTGACTATAAATGCAGCGCATGTGAGAGCAAAGCTTCCTTATACCCCCTGAAACGAAACTCCCTTAAATGAGTTTTTGCAGGTTGGGATGTCTGCAAACACCACTTCATACAGAAAGCAGACAAGGGCCCTAACATTAGTAGTTTTGGTGACGGTGTTTCCTCTCTCAGGGCTCTGAGGTGAGGAGTCCTTCCTCTGAGCAGGAGACTGCAGACCTGGCCTACGACAACCTGAAGGTACCAAACTCACTCCATCACTTTAAACTGTGTGTGTGTGTGTGTGTGTGTGTGTGTGTGTGTGTGTGTGTGTGTGTGTGTGTGTGTGTGTGTGTGTGTGTGTGTGTGTGTGTGTGTGTGTGTGTGTGGTATGGGCCAGTATGATAACCTGAGGTAAAAATATCACGGTTTCACGGTTTTATGATTACGGCTCTAAAATGTGATATTTTGAAATGTCTGTATTTGAAACCAAAAAAAACGTCCATTGAACGTCTTTTATTTTTAGTAAATATGTATTTAAAATAAATAATAATAAAAAGTAAGTGCAGTCCTTTAACTGAGGCTAAACCTGCAACTCAAGTCACGACATAAATGAATTATTTTTAGTGAAAAAAAAACACAAAATGCAAATAAATGAACATAAATAATTGAAAAAAGTAAAAACACATCTAAGATAAATATTAATAAATAAATGCAGGCAGGAGCTTAAAACTGAATCTCAACAGGTTTTGGAGACTTGCTCATCATCATATTGGTTGTATTTCCTCCTCGCGCTGCTACTGTCCGGGACCTTCTTCCTCCGAGCCGCGGCCGTCTGTATTTTTACGGTACCTGAAGTATAAATACAGCCGACTTGGTCCTTTTTAGATGGGGGGGAAAGTTCGGGGGGGCTCGCCTCCTTCAGCCATCATATGGCCTGCAGAGCTACCTGCTTGTAACAGCAACCGGAGTACGGGAGGGGTTGGACTTCACGCTGCAATAGCCTGCAGAGCTACCTGCTTGTAACAGCAACCGGAGTACGGGAGGGGTTGGACTTTACGCTGCAACAGCCTGCAGAGCTACCTGCTTGTAACAGCAACCGGAGTACGGGAGGGGTTGGACTTTACGCTGCAACAGCCTGCAGAGCTACCTGCTTGTAACAGCAACCGGAGTACGGGAGGGGTTGGACTGTACGCTGCAACAGCCTGCAGAGCTACCTGCTTGTAACAGCAACCGGAGTACGGGAGGGGTTGGACTTCACGCTGCAATAGCCTGCAGAGCTACCTGCTTGTAACAGCAACCGGAGTACGGGAGGGGTTGGACTTTACGCTGCAACAGCCTGCAGAGCTACCTGCTTGTAACAGCAACCGGAGTACGGGAGGGGTTGGACTTTACGCTGCAACAGCCTGCAGAGCTACCTGCTTGTAACAGCAACCGGAGTACGGGAGGGGTTGGACTTTACGCTGCAACAGCCTGCAGAGCTACCTGCTTGTAACAGCAACCGGAGTACGGGAGGGGTTGGACTTTACGCTACAACAGCCTGCAGAGCTACCTGCTTGTAACAGCAACCGGAGTACGGGAGGGGTTGGACTTCACGCTGCAACAGCCTGCAGAGCTACCTGCTTGTAACAGCAACCGGAGTACGGGAGGGGTTGAACTTCACGCTGCAATAGCCTGCAGAGCTACCTGCTTGTAACAGCAACCGGAGTACGGGAGGGGTTGGACTTTACGCTGCAACAGCCTGCAGAGCTACCTGCTTGTACCAGCAACCGGAGTACGGGAGGGGTTGGACTTTACGCTGCAACAGCCTGCAGAGCTACCTGCTTGTAACAGCAACCGGAGTACGGGAGGGGTTGGACTTCACGCTGCAATAGCCTGCAGAGCTACCTGCTTGTAACAGCAACCGGAGTACGGGAGGGGTTGGACTTTACGCTGCAATAGCCTGCAGAGCTACCTGCTTGTAACAGCAACCGGAGTACGGGAGGGGTTGTGTGTGTGTGTGTGTGTGTGTGTGTGTGTGTGTGTGTGTGTGTGTGTGTGTGTGTGTGTGTGTGTGTGTGTGTGGTATGGGCCGGTATGGGCCGGTATGATAACCTGAGGTAAAAATATCACGGTTTCACGGTTTTATGATTACGGCTCTAAAATGTGATATTTTGAAATGTCTGTATTTGAAACCAAAAAAAACGTCCATTGAACGTCTTTTATTTTTAGTAAATATGTATTTAAAATAAATAATAATAAAAAATAAGTGCAGTCCTTTAACTGAGGCTAAACCTGCAACTCAAGTCACGACATAAATGAATTATTTTTAGTGAAAAAAAACCACAAAATGCAAATAAATGAACATAAATAATTGAAAAAAGTAAAAACACATCTAAGATAAATATTAATAAATAAATGCAACAGCCTGCAGAGCTACCTGCTTGTAACAGCAACCGGAGTACGGGAGGGGTTGGACTTTACGCTGCAACAGCCTGCAGAGCTACCTGCTTGTAACAGCAACCGGAGTACGGGAGGGGTTGGACTTCACGCTGCAATAGCCTGCAGAGCTACCTGCTTGTAACAGCAACCGGAGTACGGGAGGGGTTGGACTTAACGCTGCAACAGCCTGCAGAGCTACCTGCTTGTAACAGCAACCGGAGTACGGGAGGGGTTGGACTTCACGCTGCAATAGCCTGCAGAGATACCTGCTTGTAACAGCAACCGGAGTACGGGAGGGGTTGGACTTTACGCTGCAATAGCCTGCAGAGCTACCTGCTTGTAACAGCAACCGGAGTACGGGAGGGGTTGTGTGTGTGTGTGTGTGTGTGTGTGTGTGTGTGTGTGTGTGTGTGTGTGTGTGTGTGTGTGTGTGTGTGTGTGTGTGTGTGTGTGTGTGTGTGTGTGTGTGTGTGTGTGTGTGTGTGTGTGTGTGTGTGTGGTATGGGCCGGTATGATAACCTGAGGTAAAAATATCACGGTTTCACGGTTTTATGATTACGGCTCTAAAATGTGATATTTTGAAATGTCTGTATTTGAAACCAAAAAAAACGTCCATTGAACGTCTTTTATTTTTAGTAAATATGTTTTTAAAATAAATAATAATAAAAAACAAGTGCAGTCCTTTAACTGAGGCTAAACCTGCAACTCAAGTCACGACATAAATCAATTATTTTTAGTGAAAAAAAAACACAAAATGCAAATAAATGAACATAAATAATTGAAAAAAGTAAAAACACATCTAAGATAAATATTAATAAATAAATGCAACAGCCTGCAGAGCTACCTGCTTGTAACAGCAACCGGAGTACGGGAGGGTTTGGACTTCACGCTGCAATAGCCTGCAGAGCTACCTGCTTGTAACAGCAACCGGAATACGGGAGGGGTTGAACTTTACGCTGCAACAGCCTGCAGAGCTACCTGCTTGTAACAGCAACCGGAGTACGGGAGGGGTTGGACTTTACGCTGCAACAACCTGCAGAGCTACCTGCTTGTAACAGCAACCGGAGTACGGGAGGGGTTGGACTTTACGCTGCAACAGCCTGCAGAGCTACCTGCTTGTAACAGCAACCGGAGTACGGGAGGGGTTGGACTTAACGCTGCAACAGCCTGCAGAGCTACCTGCTTGTAACAGCAACCGGAGTACGGGAGGGGTTGGACTTCGCTGCAGCTGCACGCGACCTGAGGAACCTCCACTCTCTCTCTGACCAGACGTCACATTAAAATAACCTGCTCATACCCACAGACTGTATCATACCCACAGACTGTATCACAGACTGTATCATACCACAGACTGTATCATACCCACAGACTGTATCATACCCACAGACTGTATCATACCCACAGACTGTATCATACCACAGACTGTATCATACTACAGACTGTATCATACCACAGACTGTATCATACCCACAGACTGTATCATACCCACAGACTGTATCATACCACAGACTGTATCATACCACAGCCTGTATCATACCACAGACTGTATCATACCCACAGACTGTATCATACCACAGACTGTATCATACCACAGACTGTATCATACCCACAGACTGTATCATACCACAGACTGTATCATACCCACAGACTGTATCATACCCACAGACTGTATCATACCACAGACTGTATCATACTACAGACTGTATCATACCACAGACTGTATCATACCCACAGACTGTATCATACCACAGACTGTATCATACCACAGCCTGTATCATACCACAGACTGTATCATACCCACAGACTGTATCATACCCACAGACTGTATCATACCACAGACTGTATCAGACCCACAGACTGTATCATACCCACAGGAACGATGTGACAGAACATTTTAGTGGTTTTGAAACCGTGACTTTTTCATACCGTGGTAAACCTTGAAACCGGTAACCGGCCCATGCCCAGTGTGTGTATTCGGTGTGTGTGTGTGTGTGTTCAGTGTGTGTGTGTGTGTGTGTGTGTGTGTGTGTGTGTGTGTGTGTGTGTGTGTGTGTGTGTTTGTGTGTGTTCAGTGTGTGTGTAACGCTGCTGTGCTCCCTGCAGAGACAGGAGCTGGAGTCAGAGAACAAGAAGCTGAAGAACGACCTGAACGAGCTGAGGAAGACGATGGCGGACCGCGTGTCACAGAACGGCTCGTCCAATGAGCTACAGGACGGCTACAACGTCCTGTTGAGTCAGCTCCGAGCAGCCAATGAGGAGCTCGACGCCCGGAAGGAGGAAGTCCTGATTCTGAGGACGCAGATCGTCAGCGTTGCCCAGCAACAAGAGAGGAGCGAACATATAGTCAGTTCAACTAAAAGACTGTCATCATTATACTTTATATTATCATTTGAATCTTTTTTTTATTTTGACTTCATTTTAAACGAGTGATTTTTCTTCTTGTCTTTGTTTCAGAGTAACGACACAGAACCCGTCGATAAAGACGAAGCTCTCAAAGCTTATCATGGACTGTCTGAGTCCAAGAAGTAAGTGTCCTCTCACTCCTCCTGCTCCTCTGTCTGATTGCTCTCTGCTCTCTGCTGCTTCTGTCTGATCTGTCTGCTCTCTGCTCTCTGATCTCTGTCTGATCTGTCTGCTCTCTGCTCTCTGATCTCTGTCTGATCTCTGTCTGATCTCTGTCTACTCTCTGCTGCTTCTGTCTGATCTTTGTCTGATCGCTCTCTGCTCTCTGCTGCTTCTGTCTGCTCGCTGCTACTTCTGTCTGCTCTCTGCTACTTCTGTCTGCTCTCTGCTACTTCTGTCTGCTCTCTGCTGCTTCTGTCTGCTCTCTGTCTGATCTCTGTCTACTCTCTGCTGCTTCTGTCTGATCTGTCTGATCTCTGTCTGATCTCTGCTGCTTCTGTCTGATCTGTCTGCTCTCTGTCTGATCTCTGTCTGCTCTCTGCTGCTTCTGTCTGATCTGTCTGATTTCTGTCTGCTCTCTGTGTGCTCTCTGTGTGCTCTCTGCTGCTTCTGTCTGCTCTCTGCTGCTTCTGTCTGCTCTCTGTCTGATCTTTGTCTGCTCTCTGTCTGATCTTTGTCTGCTCTCTGTCTGCTCTCTGTCTGCTCTCTGCTGCTTCTGTCTGCTCTCTGCTGCTTCTGTCTGCTCTCTGTGTGCTCTCTGCTGCTTCTGTCTGCTCTCTGTCTGATCTCTGTCTACTCTCTGCTGCTTCTGTCTGATCTGTCTGATCTCTGTCTGATCTCTGCTGCTTCTGTCTGATCTGTCTGCTCTCTGTCTGATCTCTGTCTGCTCTCTGCTGCTTCTGTCTGATCTGTCTGATTTCTGTCTGCTCTCTGTGTGCTCTCTGTGTGCTCTCTGCTGCTTCTGTCTGCTCTCTGCTGCTTCTGTCTGCTCTCTGTCTGATCTTTGTCTGCTCTCTGTCTGCTCTCTGTGTGCTCTCTGCTGCTTCTGTCTGCTCTCTGTGTGCTCTCTGCTGCTTCTGTCTGATCTCTGTCTGCTCTCTGTCTGATCTGTCTGCTCTCTGCTGCTTCTGTCTGCTCTCTGCCTGCTCTCTGCCTGCTCTCTGTCTGCTCTCTGTTGCTTCTGTCTGATCTGTCTGCTCTCGTCCTCTCTCCTCTGCTGCTGGACAGTCACCAACAGGACTGGTGCTCTCTGAATGAAGATGGAGAGCTGGGTCTGGCTTACCTAGGCCTCAAACAAGTGGCCAGGTGTCTGTCTCACGGTTATTATTGGTTTAGTTTAGTTTAGTTTTAGTGAGTTAAACAAGTGATGTAGTTTTAGAGTTTCTGTAGTTGTAGTCTTAGTTTTCTTCTTTCAGGTTTTAGGAGGAAAGTCTTGATTAGTAGAAGCTGTAAAGGATGAAATAATGCTATAAACACTGTGTTTGTGTTCTCCCTGCTGGTACTAGCCGTTATTTCAACAAGCCACACTGAACACTATACAGTCACCATGGAGACGATGAACACTATACAGTCACCATGGAGACGATGAACACTATACAGTCACCAAACTGACACTAAGATCATTGTATCTGCTGTTTAGTTTTAGTTAGTTTTACTTTGTTCATTCTAGTTTTTATTTAGTTTTCCTTTTTTACAAACCTCTCTTTTTCACTGCTAGTTTTAGTTGAACTCGTGATCAGTTGCAGTCAGTGTGTCAAACAGCCTCCAAACATCTTCTAACCTTTTATTTATATCAGGGTTCATTTTTATTCATCAGATGTTTAGTTTATATGATCTGAATCATGTTCAGTTTATAGGTACATTAAGTGACAGCAGACAGTAGACCGGCTGGGTCATTGATTGATTGATTGATTGATTCTGCTGGACTGGATCAAATCAATGAATCAATAAATGAAACTAAAAGTCTGCAGTCAGTCAGCAGCAGGAAGAGAAGTCAGTGACAGCAGTCGGCCTGCGGGGGGCGCTGCAGGAGAAGTTACAGTGACTGTGTAGCATGGCTGGTAGACGGAGTAACAGCATGGAGTTAAATGTAGAAACAGCTTTAAACTGAATCTGCTATTAACTATTAATCTACTGAAACAGCTGATCAGGTAAACAGCAGCATGCTCACTTCCTGTCTGTACAGGAAGTTCAAAGACAAGATGAGAGCAGCTTGAAGGAGGATTACTGATGTTTCACACTGACTGCAACTCAACAAAGACATAAACAGCCTCAAGTTTAATAACTCCCTCCCTCCTCTTCCTCCTCTCCCTCCTCTTCCTCCTCTCCCTCCTCTCCCTCCCTCCTCTCTCTCCTCTCTCTCCTCTCCCTCCTCTCCCTCCCACCTCTCCCTCCTCTCCCTCCTCTCCCTCCTCTTCCTCCTCTCCCTCCTCTTCCTCCTCTTCCTCCTCTCCCTCCTCTTCCTCAGGCTGCTGGAGGCCCAGCTGCAGTCTCAGTCCCGGCAGCACAAAGATGAGTTGGAGGCTCTTCACACTCAGATCGAGCTGCTGAAGGCCGACATCGAGAAGAAGCAGGAGATCCTGAACTACACCATGTCTCTGTCTCCGGAGGCGCAGGTGGAGTACAGCGTCCAGCAGGAGATCACCCGCCTCACCAACGACAACCTGGTGAGACACAAGGCCGCCTCACCTCAGGCCGATGCCTCAGGCCTTGCCGCCTCAGGCCTCGATGCCTCAGGCCTTGCCGCCTCAGGCCTCGATGTCTCAGGCCTCGCCGCCTCAGGCCTCGCCGCCTCAGGCCTCGACTCCTCAGGGCTCGCCGCCTCACACAACAGGACAGGGTCAGTGCTCTGGTCTCACGCTGCTGTTTGTTCTCTCGTTGCAGGACCTCAAGGAGCTGGTGGAGAAACTGGAGAAGAACGAGAGGAAGCTGAAGAAGCAGCTCCGGATCTACATGAAGAAAGTCCAGGAGCTGGAAGGTGAGAGCTGGAAGGGTTAATGAGAACATGTTTCTATATAAACACTGCTCCAACATGAAGGAGCCTGAATGACGACAGTAGAGAGATCAATCAGCTCATTGATCAAATGACAGGTGCAGCAGAGAGGCAGAAGTAAGCCCCCCCCCCATGTATTGTCCACAGACAACAATGTTAAAATATGCATTAAAATACAATCTCTCTCTCTCTCTCTCTCTCTCTGTCTCTCTCTCTCTCTCTCTCTCTCTCTCTCTCTCTCTCTCTCTCTCTCTCTCTCTCTCTCTCTCTCTCTCTCTCTCTGTCTCACAGTGTCTCAGGCAGCAGTTCAGGCCAGCAGGTCTAACCCTGATCTGACCCGTCAGGTGACCGTCCAGCGTAAGGAGAAAGACTTTGAGGGGATGTTGGAGTACAACAAGGAGGACGAAGCTCTGCTGGTCAAGAATCTCATCGCAGGTTAAATGTCTCATGACTCTTCTGCTCCAGCTGCATTATTTCAACCCTTGCACATGTAATATAAGCTACATAGTGATGATGACATTTTTTTGTCAACATAAGTAAAAAAAAGAACTAGGGCTGTCAAACAATTAATTTTCTTAATCGAGAGAGTTCTCAGAGATCTCAGAGTTTCCATAGTTAATCGTGATTAATGGTGTTTTGAATTGCATGTTTAAAATCCTGTTATTTTCCATTTGCGCTGACAGCCCTAATAAAATAATAATTGTTAGGGAAAATTCAACTTTGCTTTTACATCATATTTGTGTTTCAAGCGTCTAAAAGATGTTTGTTTGTTTTCAGACATCAGACCGAACTCTGTGTCCGCCACCGTCCCCTGCCTGCCTGCGTACATCCTCTTCATGTGCATCCGACACGCCGACTACATCAACGACGACCAGAAGGTGGCGGCGCTGCTCACCTCCACCATCAACGCCATCAAGAAGGTCCTGAAGGTGAGTGTGAACCCGCCCAGCTGCCTGCGGGTGCTCACAGCAGGAGAGCAGCGGCGGGTTTTAATAATCTGACACCCAGCAGGAGAGCAGCGGTGTGTTTTAATAATCTGAATCCTTTTGCAGAAAAACAACGACGACTTTGAGATGACGTCGTTCTGGCTGGCGAACACCAGCCGGCTGCTGCACTGTCTGAAGCAGTACAGCGGGGACGAGGTGAGTGTCAGAGTCAGAGTCAGGATGGGCAGGTGATGTTGATGATGATGATGATGCTGCAGAGCTGACGAAGGTGTGCTTCTCTTCAGGTGTTCATGACGCAGAACTCGAGCAAACAGAACGAACACTGTCTGAAGAACTTCGACCTGGCCGAGTACAGACAGGTGCTGAGTGACCTCTCCATCCAGATCTACCAGCAGCTCATCAAGGTGGCCGAGAGCATCATCCAGCCAATGATAGGTGAGCTACAGCACCCTTTAATACCCTCCAGCCAATGACAGGTGAGCTACAGCACCCTTTAATATCATCCAGCCAATGACAGGTGAGCTACAGCACCCTTTATTACCCTCCAGCCAATGAGAGGCAAGGCAGTTTTTATTTATATAGCACATTTCACACACAATGGCAACTCAATGTGCTTTACATAAAACAGAAACACATGTAATTTGAGAAACATTAAAACATGGTCAACTATCTGACCTGAGTCAGTAGATCTCAGAGCTCTACTGGGTTTATATTCTACTAACATGTCATTCATGTATTCTGGACCTAAACCATTCAGTGATTTGTAGACCAGTAGCAGAACTTTAAAATCTATTCTATAGCTGACTGGGAACCAGTGTAAAGACTTTAGAGCTGACTGGGAGCCAGTGTAAAGACTTTAGAACTGACTGGGAGCCAGTGTAAAGACTTTAGAACTGACTGGGAGCCAGTGTAAAGACTTTAGAACTGACTGGGAGCCAGTGTAAAGACTTTAGAGCTGACTGGGAGCCAGTGTAAAGACTTTAGAACTGACTGGGAGCCAGTGTAAAGACTTTAGAACTGACTGGGAGCCAGTATAAAGACTTTAGAACTGACTGGGAGCCAGTGTAAAGACTTTAGAACTGACTGGGAGCCAGTATAAAGACTTTAGAACTGACTGGGAACCAGTGTAAAGACTTTAGAACTGACTGGGAGCCAGTGTAAAGACTTTAGAACTGACTGGGAGCCAGTGTAAAGACTTTAGAACTGACTGGGAGCCAGTGTAAAGACTTTAGAACTGACTGGGAGCCAGTGTAAAGACTTTAGAACTGACTGGGAACCAGTGTAAAGACTTTAGAACTGACTGGGAGCCAGTGTAAAGACTTTAGAACTGACTGGGAACCAGTGTAAAGACTTGAGAACTGACTGGGAGCCAGTGTAAAGACTTTAGAACTGACTGGGAGCCAGTGTAAAGACTTTAGAACTGACTGGGAGCCAGTGTAAAGACTTTAGAGCTGACTGGGAGCCAGTGTAAAGACTTTAGAACTGACTGGGAGCCAGTGTAAAGACTTTAGAACTGACTGGGAGCCAGTGTAAAGACTTTAGAACTGACTGGGAGCCAGTGTAAAGACTTTAGAACTGGAGTAATGTGCTCTGATCTCTTTGTTCTGGTTCAAACTGGAGCTGCAGCGTTCTGAATGAGCTGCAGCTGTTTAATGCTTTTTTGTGGGAGTCCAATCGAAGAAAGGGGGATGGAGGAAGGAAAGAAGGAAGGGAGGAGAGAAGGAGTGAGGGAGGAAGGACAGATGGAAGGAAGGAAGAATGGAGGAAGGAAAGAAGGGAGGGAGGAGAGAAGGAGTGTGGGAGGAAGGACAGATGGAAGGAAGGAAGGATGGAGGAAATAAGGAACGAGGGAGGGAGAAAGGAAAAGAGGAAGGGAAGAAAGAAGGCAGGGAGGAAGGAAGGAAAGAAGGAAGGAAGGAAGG